>NW_028277837.1:0-52883 GCF_059751315.1 Micrasema longulum
TTATAAATACCTCCTATCCAATGGGTGGGGGAATGGGCAGATCTGATTCCGGGTGGATGACTGGAGAAGTGTTTTATGAATATATAGGAAACGTTTTTTTTCCATGGCTCAAAAAGAACCAGATAGTATTTCCTATAATTTTATATGTTGACGGGCATTCGTCGCACATGACTTTGGCGCTCAGTGAGTTTTGTAAGGATAATAAAATTATATTGATTGCTTTGTACCCAAACGCAACTCATATATTGCAGCCCCTCGATGTAGCCCTATTCCGTCCAGTCAAATTAGAATGGAAAAAGAGAGTTCACCAATGGAAAATTGATAATGAGGGTAAAAAGCTTATGAGAGAAGATTTTGCCCCTTTATTAAAAACTGTATTAGAAACAGCTGGTAATATGAATACTCTTCAAAATGGATTTAGGACTTGTGGGTTGTATCCATTTTCCCCAGAAGGAGTCAACTATAGAAAACTTGATTTTAAAAAAGCGCGTCCTTGCACGTCAACACCATCATCGTCTTGTCCTAAGCACGTCGTTACTTCTCAAAATCTGTTGAAAATTCCTAACAACAAATACAACGCCGTATTTCTACGTTTATTTGAAAATTTACTGACAAACAACCAAATTGATGCATTTAATGATCAAACAAATGATACATGGAATGGTCCAAAGGAAGACGAAAATTTGTTCTACATTTGGAAAATTACGAAGAATTTAGTCAATGAAAATATCGGATTGGTCACAGGGAATAATGACGAATGTCATTTAGGGTATGAAACTTTCGTTAACAACGATACGTTGAATGAGTCTCTCATAGCGTTTGACGATAGTTTTTGGTCAACAACAGGTGATGAATCTGAAATTATGACAATGGTGGTAAAAGATAGTGAACTAATTCCCGAGAAAAACAGTGAACCAATGTCCGTTTCTCTTACCGCAAATTTAGATCGAGAACTCCTAGAACAAGCGGGCACAAGCGATACTAATCTCAATGAAGCGACGCCTTGTAAAACTCCTAATTCTAAAACAATTATTAATGCTCTTACGCCCTTTAAGCAGTGTCTGTTTTGGCCAGAAGATAAAGTGGTAGAGAAAAAGAAAATTACAAAAAGAATTCCAACTGTCATTGTTTCATCAAACGATTATATTAACTACCAGCAAAAGGTCAAAGATGACAAAATGAAAAAAGATGAAGAAAAATTGGAAAGGAAAAGATTAAAAGAGGAGAAAAAAAATGTGGTGCTTGAGAAGAAACAAGGAAAGATAAAAAAAACAGAAGTGCAACGGAGTTGTTTAAATGACTTTGGCGGTTATAAATTGAATGAGTATGTAATTGTAAAGTTTGAAGAAGAATATTTTCCAGGGATTGTGGTGAAGAGCAAAGATAATGGTTCCGCCTTAGTCAGAGTAATGGTTATGAGTGGCCAGAATTGGAGGTGGCCAGAAAAAGAGGATACTATATGGTATTCTTCTGAAGAAATTATAAAAACAATTCCAGAACCGGAATTGCTGAATGCGAGGGGAATTTACTCCATCCCTGATATAACAATATTACGCTGTTCATCTGATAAGTAAATCAATATTTTAGGTATTTCTTTTAGTAAAAATTATTTTACTATTTTTTTTAGTTACCTCTATGATTATTGCAACAATACTATTAGCTGTAAAAGTTCAGTTATTTTTCTCCTGTCAAAATAATTATATTTTTAAAGTTAAAATGTCAACAAATCCCAAATCAAAAAGGAATTTAAGCAGAGACTCGCCCAAAACCTCGTTGGAAGTTGATATTCATGAAAAATCTTACTTAAATATTTTATCTGAAATCACTTCCACAATCAACAAAGAGTTCAAAAAAATTCGGGAAGAGCTTTTTGAGAAATTGAAGGATATTACCACATCCATCCAGTATTTATCCGAAAAATACGACGACATCATAAAAATAAACGATAATCTCAATAAAAAGGTCAGTGCAATGTCTAATGATTATTCTCTCCTTAGTACATCATTCTGTCAATTAAAATCGAAACTTAATATAATGGAACAGTCGGCTAGAAATAATAACATTGAGATACAAATGGTACCCGAAAGGAATACTGAGAATATTATTAATTTGTTTACTTCGCTTTGCCGCACAGTCTCTGTGCCTCTCAAAGTGGATAATATTATTACCTGCAGTCGAGTTCCAAAAAAAATAGAAAATAAAAGACCTAAGAACATTGTCATATCACTCACATCTCCCAGGGAACGTGATGTGATACTTGCAGCAGTACGTCAATATAATAAGAAAAATACTACTAGTAAACTCAACGCATCACACCTAGGAATCACAGGAACGACACAACCAATATTCGTCCAAGAGCATCTTTCTCTTGAAAATAAAATGATTTTTTCTGCTGCTCGATCTAAAGCGAAGTCTAACAATTGGAAGTACTGCTGGACCAAAAATGGAAAAACATATATTCGGCGGGATGACTCGTCCGGTGCTCGGATTATTCTTAATACTCAAGACCTCGATAAACTCACCTAATATAATTTTTCTCACTAATAATCATTGCACCGTGATTTTCATGGAACTACAAAAAACTACAACCATTCATTGTATATTTGTTATTTTTTTGCATCCGAGTATATCTAATAGTTTGCCTATAAATATAATTAGCTTTTTTTTTAGCACATTTCAGGTTATTTATCTTACATTCTATGTTTTGATCATAACAGATTATACTGCAGTCGATTTTTACGTCCATACTTTCCTCTATCTAATAAAACCTATCAATTTCAACAAATTAAATATAATCTGTAAAGCAAAAACATTATCACAATGCATGTTTAATCTTAATTACACATTGGAAACTGTTTTGACAGTTCGAACTAATAACTCATTCTATGCTTTCGAGGACGACATGCGTCTGTTCATAACAGTCACGAATGCAATTTTTAAAATGTGCCCGTTTATGTACCTCGCGGCGCTACCGTTTGCAGGTAGAAATAATATTATCAATATTTACCGTGAAATAAAACATGTTCGCTGTAATAGTGTGAACTGCCTGATAATGTATAAAAGGAAATATATTATTTCATGTTGTAAACTATTATTACTAAATATTATCATTTTTAACTTATACATTAAGCAAACAATCATGAATTTACATTTAAAGACCAATATTATTTGTAAAATGAGCTCAGAAACTTATATGTTGAAAATATTACTTATTACTTTTTTTATATTTTATATGGTAATGGAATTTACTAATATTGGTATACTACAATCTGTTCTCAGGGTGATTAAAACTATATATATATTAAAACATCACGCTTTATTTATGTCTGGCAGAACTTTTAATCTCATTTTTGAATTCATTAATAAGCAATTAAAATTAGAAAAAACTAACATGTCATATTTATGTACAAAACTTGTTATAAAAAACTGTATAGTATTTCAGCTGATGTTTACTATATTACCTATTTTTGCATACTATAAATTATATCAGTTTCACTACTTCATTATACTTATGCAACTTACTATTCACAGTACATTTTTAATTATGGTTATACAGACGATGACTGGTGTTTCACTGCCTCTAATTTATTCATATCTCTGTACTTATTATTTATTTGTTTCTAAAACCATCACACTTAAATTTGAAATTGTGAGATTAATATTTTTTAAATTTGAATGTTTACTGATTGCAACCAAATTTCATATTTACAGATGCTTTTATTCTACAATTATGCTAAATAATGATTATTTGTATTTATTATGCTATATTTTTTCATTTTTTGAGGCTTTAGTTCAAGCAAATATCTTTAAATATATTTTATTAAGATTTTATTCATTGATTTCGTCTGGTCGGTCTGAGTGGTACAAACACAAGTTACGTCAAAAAATTTTTTTTTGCGAATCCATTAAACAACTTACCCACTGTATATCTTATATATGTTTTCTAAAAATAGAGACTTCTTACATTTTACCTTCTATTCAAAAAATCATAATATGTATTAATAGCGATATAATTTGGTGCTTTGCCCTGTCATGCCTTTGATATTCTATCAAAACTGTAGAGGCCTTCGAAGCAAGGTCGAAACATTTTTCCATAACATATTACTAAATAATATTTATTCTATATACGGCATAACCGAGACTTGGCTCCATGATATCTTTGATGGCGAACTAGCTCCAATATTGAACTTCAGTATTTTCCGGGCCGATAGACCTTACCACGAAAGTAACGTATCCCGCGGAGGCGGGGTGATGATTATCTGCCGAAAGGAGCTTGAAGCTCGCGCTCGCGAAGATTTGGCATGCACAGCGGAGTGCGTATGGATAACTATTCCTGCCGGCAAATTAATCTTAAACCAAAATGTTCACATAGCGTGTGTCTATTTACCTCAAGGACGCAATTACAACACAGCGGTAAATTCTTTTTCATCATTATTAAGTTCGGTCCGTGACCAATGTCCCGGTGACGCTGTAATAGTGATGGGTGATTTCAATATGCCAAACATCACCTGGATTATTGGACAACATAACAATTCTCTTATACCACACTCCGTAAGTCATCACACTGACGCTGCATTTATAGATACCCTATACTACACTGGACTTTTACAATATAATAACATTTTGAATCTCAACGGTAAAATACTTGATTTGGTTATTAGTAATATTGAATGCCAAATACTGCACAGTGATTCACCTTTAGTAAAGGAAGACTCCCATCACCCTGCATTAAAGATCACACTTCTGGTAGAACCGGTAAATAGCTCTCTTTTTGGTGCTCAAAGGGAAGTTTTACTATTTCGATACGGTGATTACAATCAAATTAACAATTTTTTGACAAATATAAATTGGACGATTCTAAGTGAGATCGAAGATATTGACTCTGCCATAAAATATTTCTATGGCAGTATCAATAAAGCCATTTCTACATATGTTCCGAAAAAGTTATTTAATCCAAAAAAATATCCGAAGTGGTACAACTCCTCTTTGATAAAAATCATAAAAGAAAAGAAAAAAATACATAAAAAATGGATAAAATATGGTAATCCACGTGACTATTCTGAATTTTCACTACTTCGATCAAGACAAAAGAAAGTTCAAAAAGACTGCTACAAATGTTATATCAACACTATTGAACGTGAAATACCACAATATGGTCTTACATTAAACATCGGAATAGAGGATCAAATACTCCACAAACCATATGCTTTGAAAATGAAGTTGTGTCAGGGGGAGAAAACGTATGCAATCTCTTCCTGAAATACTTTAATTCTATTTATTCATCACCAACCACAGCTTCAATTACATTCACAGAAGAAGAAAATACCACAGATCAATGGGCTTTTGATAATATAGGTTCTATAATTTTAAACAAGGTAGAAGTTTTTAAATATTTAATTAAGCTCGATGTAAACAAAGGTGCAGGCAGCGATGGGATTCCACCTTTATTCGTTGTACGCTGTGCGCAATCTCTAGTGACTCCGCTGACTTTACTTTTTAACAGATCACTTAAAGAAGGAATTTTCCCTCAAAAGTTTAAGGAAGCACTTGTCATTCCAATACATAAGTCGGGAGCAAAAAATTTAGCTAAAAACTATCGCCCAATATCAATTTTGTCGGTATTTAGTAAACTTTTTGAAAAAATAATATACGATCGCATATATCCCCTTATTTTAAAATATATTCCAAATCAACAGCACGGTTTTCTAAAACAACGGTCAGTTTTATCGAATCTTACAATTTTCACAGACTTTGCTATGCAAAACTTGCGTAGTAACAATCAGACAGATGTCATATACACCGACTATTCCAAAGCATTTGACAGGGTAAATCATCAAATTTTAATTAATAAATTACGGTGCATGGGTATCCATGGGGATTTACTCAAATGGTTTACATCATACCTAGAAAAAAGGTTACAGAGTGTAACAATTGAAGGCTATAATTCACACTTTGTAACTATACCTTCTGGTGTACCACAGGGTTCTCACCTGGGCCCTCTACTATTTAACGCATATACTTATGATATAAACAAATGCTTTAAATATTGTAAATTCATATCCTTTGCTGATGACATGAAAGTTTACGCCTGCATTACATCTCACACTGACTGTGCAAAAATGCAAGAAGATCTCGACAGACTTTTTCAGTATTGTAATCAAAATTTACTGGAATTAAATATTAGTAAATGTCATTCATTTTGTATTTCGCGCAAACAAACAACAATCAGCTTTCCTTACTCTTTTAATAATACCCCGATCTCTATAACAGATAGTCAAATTCGCGACTTAGGTGTTATTATTGACTCAAAACTAATGTTTAATATTCATATTGAATCAGTCCTAAAAAAAGCATATAAAATGGTTGGACTTATTATGCGAGTATCAAAGCCTTTTAAACATGCGGAGACATATGAAAAACTCTACAAAACATTTGTTCGTCCCCAGGTAGAATACTGTACTCCTATTTGGTCACCTTACTATAATGTAAGTATTAATAGACTAGAAAGGGTCCAACAAAAATTTTTTAAGCAGGTCGACTACCGGTTAAACATTAACCTTTCTAATCATGCTGAAAGTATGCAGTACCATGGAATAAACTCTCTTAAAAATCGAAGAATAATGTTGGACCAGTTATTTTTATTCAAATTAATTAATAACAAAATTGATTCTCCTAACCTACTAGAAAGACTTCCATTCCGTGTGCCATCTAGACCGACAAGACAAAATCTTTTGTTTTACACTGAAAACGCGTCAACAAACTATTTTAAACAATCTACAATACCTAGAATATGCGACCAGTATAATAATATATTTACCGAGGCTGATATTTTTTGTGACAATGTATGTAAATTTAGGTCAAAAATTATTGAAATTTTGAGAGAAGCAGACATTTAACATTATTATTATATAAATATTTTTTCATTTCGTTACTTTTACATTTATTATATTGAATATAATTTAAATTATTGTATTAAGTGTAAACAATTTTTTTGGTGTGTGCATGAGTTTCTTACTCTAATATACAAAGAAATTGGCAATATATGTGTACATACTGTTTGTTTACCTAGTAAAATAAATAAATAAATAAATAAATAAATGATTATTAATTGATATTTTTCTTATGTGTTGTTAGATTTATTATCAAATATATTGAATAAATAAATCAAAATCTTTTATTTCACTCCCGGTCAGTAATAGGATCACCATAGGTCAGTATTAGAGTGAAATCCATTTTCAGTATGTCAGTAATGAATACAAAATCTGGATATGTTTAATATTTTTTATTTATTTAAATTGCTTGATTTTTTACTTTTATTTTTTTAACGTATTGAAGTAAATTCATCAATTTTAGAAATAGACAAAATTATATAGTTTCAATTACCAGGTATTTAAAAACAAAAAATGAATAAAAATGTCTGTCAGATTAAGACACGAAATGGGTCAGTATTATAGCCGTTTACCTTATGTATATTTGGGTAATTTATATAGCGCCATTTTTGTGAAAATTTCACTCATTTGGCACTCTCTAATACCCATCCATAATTCCTCTTTCTTCTCTAACTCATATAGTGTCCATGCGGCTCGACTGTGGAATCATCTCCCATCCACCATCAAAGATGTTACTACATTATCTCTGTTTAAATCACGTCTGAAGAAACATTTCTTTTCTCTTCCTTAATCTCTCCTTTCTTTTTACCTCTTTTTTCCTTTCCCCCATTGAGTAATAGTTTTGATTTAAGGTAATTTATAAAAAAATATGTTTATTTCTATTTTTATATATCTTTAGCTTTTTAATCTTTATTTTCTATTGAATATGTTCTGTGACTCGAATTATAAAAATAAAACTTTTATTTTATTGGTTGTTTTTATTTTTCCGAAAAACCAGTTTAAGCGACGAGGTGTATTTTTGGATGAATGGCTGTGTTAACCAGCAAAATAACCGTATATGGGACGACACCAACCCACGCAAGGTTTACCAGGTGATAATGCAGTCTCAAAAAGTTACCGTTTGGTGTGGATTTTGGGCCGGCGGCGTCATTGGTCCGTACTTTTTCGAAAACGACGTTGGTGAGGCGGTGGAGCGCTACAGAACGACGATAACCAATTTCATATAGCCCAAATGGAACCATATGGACCTAGTCGAAATGCGGTTCCAGCAGGACGGCGCACATCCAACCGTCGCTGTATTTCGAATGTTCTTCTGGATGAAATCAAGAGAGAAATTAAAGCTGCAAAATACGTATCAATTGTAATCGATGAATCCACAGATGTTTCTCAGATAAACAATTTTTATCAAGTGAAACTAAAATAAATTTTATAAAAACTTTGCAAAATTCTATGATCAAATTGCTACTGCATAAAGATGTATACCGCCAGAGACACAATATTTTAATATCATCGATGTACAAATCTGTAAATAAATTATCAGTTAGGGCTCTACTTTGGAACAACTTAATTTGTCAGCATACGTCGCACTCCGAGTATAAACACAAATTGGTACATGATAACACCAGGTTTACTAGTATGGAAGGGCTAGCTGTTCCTAGATATTGTAATAAATATGGCAAAATGACACTGCAATACAGTAAACCTAAAATATTTAACATGTTACCAAACTAATATAAAAAATAGTGAGTTAAATACAGCAGTGAGGCGTATGCTCAAATTGTGGCTAAAGGAAAAAAGTTTTTTGTATTAATGATAGTTTTTAATCTTTATTAATGTAATAGAAGATGAAAGGCGAGTTTCTGGCGCCTCCAAACCAGAACCAACCAGCTAAGGGAAGGTAACCCCGACCGAAAAATCTACCAGAGAAGGCAACGGGAAACCACTCTGATCATCTTTTCCCAGGAATCACTATGGCGAGTACGTCTAATAAGCAGTTGTCCTGGCTGCGGAATACAAGAGTTGTGCAAGACCGAGATGCTTTCACTGTAGTGATCGTGGGGGGACCTGACAAGGCACCGCAATAAGAAGAAGAATGTAATAGAATGTGAAATAATATGTAATGTTTTTAAAATAAAATTATGATTAATGTTGGTTAAGTAACTATGAAAGATTGAAGCAATACACATGGTTTTCCAATAAGAGGTTGTCATCTTTTGACATTTGACAAGTAAAAACTACGCCATTACTAAAAATGGAATGATACACGCTTCAACAACGCATTGAAATTGTTAAAATTTACTACAAAAATGATGAATATTTTGCAGTCACAGATCGCAAAACTAAAGCACTTTTGGGTCCTCGTGAAGCACCTTCTCAGCCGGCAATAGTGAAACTAGTGAAAAAATTTGAGCTGTCGGGACAAGTTAGTGATGTGAAGAATCAAAACCGTGTGCATGGCTCAAGAACAACTGAGAATATTGCTGCTGTAGCCCGTAGTGTTGACGAAAACCCACGTTCCTCGATTCCTCGTCGATCTTTGGAATTCGGCATTCCACAAACGACATTACACCGTATTTTGCATAAAGACTTAGGTCTTAAGGCTTTTAAAGTTTAGTTACACAAGAACTCGATTGGGTCCTTGAAATGCATCAAAATGATTCAGATTTTCATCAAAAAATCATCTTCACTGATGAGGCCCATTTTCACCTCGGAGGCTACGTTAATTTGCAGAATTGTCGAGTTTGGTTAATGGCATACCTTCCTCTTTACAATGAAATAAACATCCATTGATTTCTCTTAAAAAACACAAGTATTTTTTAAATATCAAAATGAAACCTCTTATTGGAAAACCCTATAGAAGGACCTGCTGACGAGTTGAATACAAACAATTTAGCAGGATTTTAATTGTAAGAATTTGGTTTAAAAAATTTTGTTAAAAAATAATTTAAAAATACATCACCAAGCTGGAAGTATAGAAGAAAGATTTGTTGGATATACAGACGTGAGTGGCGATAGAAAGGCAGATGGACTATTTTTCACTATTGAAAAGTCTATAAATGAATTTGAGTGTAAAGATAAACTTGTAGTGCCGACGTATGACGGGGAGCAGCCGTTATGGCCGGTCAACAAGATGGAGTTCAGGCAAAAGTTAGAACAATTTGCCCAAATGCTTTATCTGTTCACTGTTATGCCCACCGTCTTAATTTAGTTTAATCGCAATAGCCTATATAACCGATTGCAAATAATTTTTTCATACACTGCTTAGTTTTTCACCACCAAAAGAATTTCTGCGCTGGTTTGTCTTTGCTAAATAGTTTTATGTTATTTTTGTTCAGTTTCTTGCATGTATGTTTCTTCATGTAACTGTTGTAATTGGCTTAGGCCGTATATATATATAATATATATAATAAATAATGCCAATCTGTTAGGGCTTAAGCCTGTTGATTGGCTTAAATATTTAATTTTTTTTAAACACGTTCCCATAAAAAAATTAGCCCTACGTCCAAATTAGCTAGAGTATCTGAAACTGCGGGGACCATGAAAGAATTTTTTTTTTCATTTGTTGCTCTTTACATGGTAAGTGAAATAATATGTTTTACTATCAAGTATTATGAAGAAAGGGACATTACGGCCAAAAAAATTGCCGAAGACGAAATGCGTGCTTTCATTGGTATTTTATTGCCAGTTGGGAAAAACCGAGGAAGGAAGCAGCATTTGAGTGAGATTTGGACATCAAACAAATTATTTACACAATTCTTTTTTACGGGTGCGATGTCTCGTGACGGATTCAAATTTATTTTTACCAAAATAGATTTGATGACAAAGCCACGAGAGAGGAACGAATGGTCCAATCAGGTCAAAAAGACGAGGCAGTAAAATCAGCGTTTGAACAATTTATTCAAAATTGTTTAAAAAACTTTTCTCCCGGTTCTCGCTTGACAATAGACGAACGCTTAGCTGCATTTAGGGGAAGATGTTCTTTTAAAGTATACATTAGAAGTAAGCCTGGTAAGTATGGCATTCAAATATGGGTGGCTATGGATATATTTGTAATGCCCAAATTTATACAGGCAAAATAAACAATGCCCGCGAGGTAAATCAGGGTCAAAGGGTTGTGATGGGACACAATCTTTGATGGCGGAGAAACCTTCAATAACAGGTACAATGCGAAGCAATAAAAGGGAAATTCCAAAAATCTCCTACGAGAGAAATGTATTCCTCACTTTTTGGATTCTCAAATAACATGACCCTGGTACGGCGTGCTCCCGAGATGAAAACTGCTGTAAAGCTACCACCGCTGGATTTGAATATTCCATTAATACACGTCGTTCACAGTTCGAAAGGTCGGTAGCGTCCCGGAGGTGCGTGTCCAGCTGGAGGACAGTCGCCAGCAAATGCCGAGAAACGCATGTTGCAGAAATCTAGCAACACTACCTTCAAGTCCGACTCTAGCGTCCGCGCCGCGAGCCCCGGGCAATGTGACCCGTACAGGTCATAGCGGATAGTAGAGGGCGATGGCGAATCTTCGGCGCCACAAGACCCCTACAGATAAACCCTGATCCTCCCGGTAGGGGGTTTGGCGTGAGGTTAACCACCCCACCCTAGATAAACGGACTGTTACGAAAAATTCAAGGAGCCTCGGAAACAGAGACTCCTGGATTCAGCCAAGGCCCACCCAGGGGCGGTCGAGCTTATGAGGATGATGATTAATCCACGTCAGTTTGTTCTATCTCAGTGTCAAAATGTCGAAAGTCAGTTTTAGTTTGTCGTTCGGAGCAGACGTCATAATAAAAATAGTTTGTGCTTGGAAAATTGGAAAGTCGGAAAACTCTTCAGTTGAAATTACAATAGCAGAATCCTCAAGATGGTTGTTGATCATAAAATAGAGTTGAAAAATATTATATAATAGCAGACGGAAAAGACCATTGGGATTCCGATACTACTGTTAGTGCTGCAGGATTACTAATATATTTAAATGATTTCAACTTCAATTTTCATTTATAAAAAAAATTATGTCCTTTTCGACATTTTACAAAAAAAATGTATTTGATGCATCATATTGCGAAAAAAAAAACAATTCATAATTTTTTGCAAAATAAAAGATAATCTTTATGCTATTGTGGTGGCTCCGAAGTAGGTACCGCCAACCGTCGGGCATAGCCCACGAAAGAGACAGTTGCGACATTGGCAACCCAGAGGGTCAGTGACGTAGGTAAGCCATAAAAGTACCGACGCGCTGATCTTCTCTCTACCTCTGCCGTCCGCCACCTACTACCAGGATCCACGATCGTAGTCTTCCGAAATTATTGTTAACCGCATCGTAGAAAATATTCGTAAGAAACCCTCAACATTTCATACGGAAATTCTATATAAATTATCTAAAGTTCATACAAGAGAAACTATTTGTAAAATAAATTCTACTAAACAAATTTATAACGAAGAAAAAATAAAAGAATTTGAGATGAATAAGTCACTCAGATACCAAAATAATATTAAAATCCCTAAATTCCACACAAGTCATGGTCGAAATAGCTTTGTCTTCAAAGGTGTCAAAAATTACAATAATCTCCCCAATGAACTAAAAACTATTAAAACTAATATATCTATAGGGTCCATAGTCCATAGCCGATGACACACACGTGTTAAATTAATTCACCTGAAGTAGACTAATGACCGACGATGCTATGGCATCATTTCCTATTGAATCCAATATAACTTATATTACAACTCTAGCAATATTGCACATGAAGATGGGATCGTCGCCCTGCAGTACATTCACATCGTCCCTACCATGAAGAAATGAACTACAAAGGAATATGGTCTATAAAGAGACCACAGAACGCAGCCGACATCAGTCAGCTCGTTCAGTCAGCCCAACAAGATCAGTGCAGTTCACTCAGCTCCAGCATGTAGTGCAAGTGCAGTTACTTCAACCCATCATCGCCGCTACGCTCGTGCTACACAACCAAATGCTGTATCTTATTCGCCGTGTAATAAATAACCACCAAAAAGCCACCTCGTGTCTTCTCTGTCCATCTCTAAATGGGGTAGGAACTCCAGCCAAGCCCAACAACCTTTATCCTACATATCAATAAGGTGATTGGTGGCGCAGCCGGCCCGGCCGGTCGCAGTTGTGTGAGACTCCTACAAGTTATTTAATTTAATAGTGAATGAACAAAACAAACTAAACAATTTTGTATGGAAACAATGAAAAATGTCAAGTGATCTGTGTAAAAAATACCATTTAATAATATGTTTTAATATGTGAGAGTAGAAGACAATTTGTTATACGTAAGGTGGAATACGAAGCGCGTCCCACTAAGGGCCATTATATTTGTGTACCCACCTATTGTGTATTTGTGAAGCATAAATAAAAGTCGTATAATATGTCTATTTGTGTAGCATAAATAAAAGTTATATATTCTGGCAACACAGTGTAATAGTGCAACATGAATAATAATTGAGATTATATGTTCATGCGAATAATGCACAAAATTTTGTGTCCATTTTGGCGGGAACGTGAAACAACAGCGCGGAAAGAGCGAATGCCGGGCGCCTGTGCAGTGTGCACCCACACATGGCAGAGGCCGTAGTTCTCGGAAGCCGGCCACGCCGCACCGTGTGCAGGCGGGCGAGGGTCGCACCGGGCGAGATCCTACAGTGAGCATCTGGAAATTGTGCCAGCGAAGCTAGCCACCGCAGACGGAAGCACGGAAGGTGACAGGGGAAAAATAGGGACACAATGAGTGTGATTTATGACTATTGTAGTACTAACTGACTTTTGTGAATTTAAGCGTTAGGTATTGGTGTGTATTTTAGTGTTAAGTAATATATTTGTATTTCCTTTGTATTTTAAGAGCGTAAGGTAATATTTAAATCATAGGTGTAGGTAGTATGTAAGTAGTTATGTAAAGTATTAAAATTAAGTAAGAGGCAGGAAGACGAAAGAATGCCTGTAGGCAGCGATAAGGCTCACCAGCCGTCATGCCGCGTCTGCAATGGGGAGAAACAAGTAGGGGGGAGGGGGGAGTCTGATACTGCGCCGCGCTCCCCTCACTCTTGGTTCTAAATATTTTTTTAAATATGCTAATATGTCTTCTTGCCCATACTGATCATTGTGGTTTCGGATGTGAGAGGTTTTAAAGAACACCCTGTATAGAGATATACAACCACACCAATTTTGTCATTGTCACATTTTTGGATGAAGATGATGTTGATGAACGGTTTCCCACCAGTATGAATAAACTAATATAGGAATATTACATCATGAGAACGGTTTCCCACCAGTATGAATAAGTTAATATAGGAATATTACATCATGAGAACGGTTTCCCACCAGTATGAATAAACTAATATAGGAATATTACATCATGAGAACGGTTTCCCACCAGTATGAATAAGTTAATATAGGAATATTACATCATGAGAACGGTTTCCCACCAGTATGAATAAACTAATATAGGAATATTACATCATGAGAACAGTTTCCCACCAGTATGAATAAGTTAATATAGGAATATTACATCATGAGAATGGTTTCCCACCAGTATGAATAAGTTAATATAGGAATATTACATCATGAGAACGGTTTCCCACCAGTATGAATAAACTAATATAGGAATATTACATCATGAGAACGGTTTCCCACCAGTATGAATGAACTAATATAGGATTATTACATCATGAGAACGGTTTTCCACAGTTATGAATAAACTTATTTAGGAATATTACATCATGAAAATGGTTTCCCACTAGTATGATTAAACTAATTTAGGAATATTACATCATGAAAATAGTTTCCCACCGGTATGAATAAACTTATTTAGGAATATTACATCATGAGAACGGTTTCCCACCAGTATGAATAAGTTAATATAGGAATATTACATCATGAGAACGGTTTCCCACCAGTATGAATAAGTTAATATAGGAATATTACATCATGAGAACGGTTTCCCACCAGTATGAATAAACTAATATAGGAATATTACATCATGAGAACAGTTTCCCACCAGTATGAATAAGTTAATATAGGAATATTACATCATGAGAATGGTTTCCCACCAGTATGAATAAGTTAATATAGGAATATTACATCATGAGAACGGTTTCCCATCAGTATGAATAAACTAATATAGGAATATTACATCATGAGAACAGTTTCCCACCAGTATGAATAAGTTAATATAGGAATATTACATCATGAGAATGGTTTCCCACCAGTATGAATATGTTAATATAGGAATATTACATCATGAGAACGGTTTCCCACCAGTATGAATAAACTAATATAGGAATATTACATCATGAGAACGGTTTTCCACAGTTATGAATAAACTTATTTAGGAATATTACATCATGAAAATGGTTTCCCACTAGTATGAATAAACTAATTTAGGAATATTACATCATGAAAATAGTTTCCCACCGGTATGAATAAACTTATTTAGGAATATTACATCATGAGAACGGTTTTCCACCGTTATGAATAAACTTATTTAGGAATATTACATCATGAGAACGGTTTCCCACCAGTATGAATTAACTAATATAGGAATATTACATCATGAGAACGGTTTCCCACCGGTATGAATAAACTTATTTAGGAATATTACATCATGAAAATGGTTTCCCACTAGTATGAATAAACTAATATAGGAATATTACACCATGAGAACGGTTTTCCACCGTTATGAATAAACTAATTTAGGAATATTACATCATGAGAACGGTTTCCCACCAGTATGAATAAACTAATATAGGAATATTACATCATGAGAACGGTTTCCCACCGGTATGAATAAGTTAATATAGGAATATTACATCATGAGAACGGTTTCCCACTAGTATGAATAAGTTAATATAGGAATATTACATCATGAGAACGGTTTTCCACCGTTATGAATAAACTTATTTAGGAATATTACATCATGAAAATGGTTTCCCACTAGTATGAATAAACTAATTTAGGAATATTACATCATGAGAACGGTTTCCCACCAGTATGAATAAGTTAATATAGGAATATTACATCATGAGAACGGTTTCCCACTAGTATGAATAAGTTAATATAGGAATATTACATCATGAGAACGGTTTCCCACCAGTATGAATAAACTAATATAGGAATATAACATCATGAGAACGGTTTTCCACAGTTATGAATAAACTTATTTAGGAATATTACATCATGAAAACGGTTTCCCACCGGTATGAATGAACTAATTTAGGAATATTACATCATGAAAATGGTTTTCCACCGGTATGAATAAACTAATTTAGGAATATTACATCATGAAAATGGTTTCCCACTAGTATGAATAAACTAATATAGGAATATTACATCATGAGAACGGTTTTCCACCGTTATGAATAAACTTATTTAGGAATATTACATCATGAAAATGGTTTCCCACCAGTATGAATAAACTAATTTAGGAATATTACATCATGAAAATGGTTTTCCACCGGTATGAATAAACTAATTTAGGAATATTACATCATGAAAATGGTTTCCCACTAGTATGAATAAACTAATTTAGGAATATTACATCATGAGAACGGTTTCCCACCAGTATGAATAAGTTAATATAGGAATATTACATCATGAGAACGGTTTCCCACTAGTATGAATAAGTTAATATAGGAATATTACATCATGAGAACGGTTTCCCACCAGTATGAATAAACTAATATAGGAATATAACATCATGAGAACGGTTTTCCACAGTTATGAATAAACTTATTTAGGAATATTACATCATGAAAACGGTTTCGCACCGGTATGAATGAACTAATTTAGGAATATTACATCATGAAAATGGTTTTCCACCGGTATGAATAAACTAATTTAGGAATATTACATCATGAGAACGGTTTCCCACCAGTATGAATAAACTAATATAGGAATATTACATCATGAGAACGGTTTTCCACAGTTATGAATAAACTTATTTAGGAATATTACATCATGAAAACGGTTTCCCACCGGTATGAATAAACTAATTTAGGAATATTACATCATGAAAATGGTTTTCCACCGGTATGAATAAACTAATTTAGGAATATTACATCATGAAAATGGTTTCCCACTAGTATGAATAAACTAATATAGGAATATTACATCATGAGAACGGTTTTCCACCGTTATGAATAAACTTATTTAGGAATATTACATCATGAAAATGGTTTCCCACTAGTATGAATAAACTAATTTAGGAATATTACATCATGAGAACGGTTTCCCACCAGTATGAATAAGTTAATATAGGAATATTACATCATGAGAACGGTTTCCCACTAGTATGAATAAGTTAATATAGGAATATTACATCATGAGAACGGTTTCCCACCAGTATGAATAAACTAATATAGGAATATAACATCATGAGAACGGTTTTCCACAGTTATGAATAAACTTATTTAGGAATATTACATCATGAAAACGGTTTCCCACCGGTATGAATGAACTAATTTAGGAATATTACATCATGAAAATGGTTTTCCACCGGTATGAATAAACTAATTTAGGAATATTACATCATGAAAATGGTTTCCCACTAGTATGAATAAACTAATATAGGAATATTACATCATGAGAACGGTTTTCCACCGTTATGAATAAACTTATTTAGGAATATTACATCATGAAAATGGTTTCCCACCAGTATGAATAAACTAATTTAGGAATATTACATCATGAAAATGGTTTTCCACCGGTATGAATAAACTAATTTAGGAATATTACATCATGAGAACGGTTTCCCACCGGTATGAATAAACTAATATAGGAATATTAATGACAAAAAGTCACAGTGACAAAAATTCATGGTCAGCGGGAAGGGGCTCTTACATTGCTTTTAAGATATGAATATCAGTGCCCACTAGAGAAAGCTTAAAGATCACAAACGGAACATTTTTTTAATTTTTAAATATAGATGTCTTACTTCAAAATGAAACAGTTAAAACCGAACCAAAGGATCGGCTTCCCTAGCTATTAAATGTATCATAAGCGGCGGCACAGTGATCATAGTCAAAAATTTCTATTGACCTCTGCCAATTTATGTCAGCATCCAGTGACAATATTATTGACACAAAGAACTCTGGTCCACTTAAACTCATAGCCGCCTGCGGGCCCCTAAGTCGAGCCCTGCTCACGGAAGAGCTGGACAGTGTCATCCCCGCGGACATACCCCTCATCCTCGCGGGAGATAGGCACAGTAGATATAATAAATAACAAAGGCAGGAGATTATTTGATTACTCAAATAACTCTTCACTTCGCTTCCAGACACATGTGCTGCTCGGGGAGGCTATCTGCACCCAAAGTGCTTCTAAACCTCGTTCTTTACGTTCAAAACTCTAAAATAAATATTAAAAAAAAACATTTTGACTTAGAATTAAATACTATAAAGAGTATTGCATTCCATGTTAAATTTCCATAATTCCATTAAAAATGTATTTACTGTTAAACAATTGTACTGCACTTTAGTAAGGAGTAGACTTGAATACAATTCTTCAGTTTGGTCACCCTATTATGAAATTCATTTTCATGCTGTTGAAAGGGTACAAAATAAATTCTTGCGCTTTATAAACAATAAATTAAAAATACCCGTTGCTTACTTCTGCAGGGGAGAATTTGTTCTAAAAATTTATTTTAATGTGCCAATATGTCTTCTTGGTTATACTGATCATCATGGTTTCGGACAACACAGGGTTTAAAGAACATTCTGTATTTACTTTATATTTGTATAATAACGATTTTTAATTTCTTACATTTGATTAGCTAGGCTTTTATAATTAAGTAATTTTAATTTTTCTTTTTTATGTTATTGTTTTATTAGTATAGGACTACTTATGCTCTAAAGATAGAAAATCTCCATCTTAGAACAGGCTGTGCCATGTTAGATGGAGACTATCATAAACAGAGAACACTCCGTTTTCATTTTACATTAATTGGTTTTATAATATAGATTCCCTGTTATTAAGTATGCATAATATTTTTTTGAAATAAATTTATAAATAAATTATAATAATATATTAAATCATGTAAATGAATGCCTCGACACGGGTTGTGCCCAGTGAGGTATTCATATAAAAAAAAGTGTTATTTAAAACGTGAAATAAAAAAATAAAAAAAAACAATTTCTAAGTACAATTCACGAGTTAGATTTTTTATTTTAACCGTGAAGTAATGAATCGTCATCACATATGTCAAACAATACAAAAAAACTAATTAAATGTCAAGAATAATTCATTATAAGTCAATTTTAGTTTTTTGGCGGGCTCATAGTTTTTTTTGTCTTTCGGTGTATATACAGGGTCCCAGAAATCAACGTCAACCCGGAAACGGGTGATAGGCCAAGTCGTGACAGTTGTCAGAAAAATATTTTTTTTAAATTTGGTAAAGTACTTGACTGGTTGCATTACCGACATTTTATCTAATTAAACAGAGTTGGCATGAAAATAGATTTAATTAAAAAACTTTTTTTTTTCTCGATTAAGAAGTTTTCTAGCAAGTGTTATACCATTTTAGAATTCAAACTAAACGCGCCATTTTTTAAAGCTACTTGCCAAAATAGCGTAGTACTTTTTTTTCAGCACAGTCGATTAAAGTTTGGCGTTGTAATTATTATTAATTCAATGTTGGGCAAAAATCTAACATTTTATCAAAAACTGAGGCAGAAACGTTTTAATTTTAAACTGAAATTTAGAGAAAAGTTATTTATGTTACATTACAGAAAAAAAATCTAAGAAAAGTTAATATTTGTAGTCACAGGAATTGAAAGATCACAAGGTGTCAGTTTTTCCGAATTATTTTTTGATACTTATAATTTGAAAAGTACTTTTACTTTACAAAAGTCAACAGATGGAAGAGTTGAGGAAATGTGGATGTTGAAACATGGGCAGAATGCTGAATTTTACAGTGTGTAAAGTGGCCACTTAAACCAGCCAATGACAGGTCATAAGCCCTGTAAATGCCTAGACTTCCATATTCCCTTCTCAAAAATGTTTTCCCTCTCTGTTGAAATAAATTTTAATATTGTTCATTGTGATTGCTCAAATGCTTAAGCTAGGGTTTCCTAGGACAGCGGTGCCCGTATTTTAACGGCCGTAGTGAACGGTAATGCAGTAGACAGCCGTCGTAACGTCGACTAGAGAGTGGTTTCCTAGGAAAACGGTGTTAAATGGTGTTGATAACACCGTTTTCCTAGAAAACCACACTCTAGTCACCGTTACGACGGCTGTCCACTGCATCACCGTTTACTACGGCCGTTAAAATACGGGCACCGCTGTCTTAGGAAACCCTAGCTTTAGCATGTTTTTAAACACGTCCATAGTTATTTGTGATTGAGCTACTGGAATATTAAGCCTTTATATAACCTTTTTAAGATCAAATATAACCTTTTTAAGATCAAATATAAAAAAAGGTCAATGTTGCACTTTTGGCACATCCGTCGTTGTTCTACGATCGCGACGATTTGTACCTTTTTCGAGTGTGAGTTATCATATGTGACTTCAATTGCTTATTTGATTTACAGGTGTATTCGCACTGTGGGCAAGAGATGGGTCTCGCACTGCTGTGGGTCAAGATGTGACTTTTCAGGGCGGAACTTTGCGAGCATATGAATTTACACAAAGAACATGCGTACGGTTTTTCACCGGTGTGAGTGAGCACATGCGATTTCAATGAGCCCGGCAGTGCGAAAGTCTTTTTGCATACTAGACAAGAGTGAGATTTTATTCCAGTGTGAGTTAACATGTGGACCTTTATATGACTTCTCTGGGTACACTTGTGATCACACAGGGAGCAAGAGAACGGTTTCTCGCCGGTGTGAGTTAACATGTGTGTTTTTAAATGGCTGCTCTGTCTAGACGTATGTTCACACAGTGGACACGAGAACGGTTTCTTTCCACTGTGAACCAACATATGTGATTTTAAAGTATTCAAAAGTGAGCATGTATAATTACACTTTGAGCACGAGTAATTCTTCTCAAGAGTGTGAGTTAACATATGAGTTTTCACAGAAGACTTGAACTTAGCTTTATAATTACACTGGGAGCAAGCGAACAATTTCTCATTGGTGTGAGTCAACTTGTGGCATCTCAATCCATTCTTCCAAGCGCATGTGAAATCACACACGGAACACGAAAACGGCTTCTCCCCAGTATGAACCACCATGTGCATTTGCATATCACTTTTTCGGTAACAAGTATATGTACACTGTAGACAAGAAAATGGCTTCTCCTTAGTATGAATGTATATATTATGGGTTTTAAGACTAGACTTATGATGAGTTTTATAATTACACTCGGAGCATTGAAAGGGCTTCTCAGTATGGTGTTTCAAAATGTGCGATCTTATGGACCGTTTTACACTGCATTTGTAGGAACACATATCACACCAAAAGTCCACGTTGTGAATTAAAACATGCCTTTGCAAAGATTCTTTACGGAAACAAGAGAAGCTGCACTCGGAGCATGAGAATGGTTTCTCGAGATGAGTACGTACGTGTCTGCTGATATACCTTTTGACGCTTGATGTATATTTACACTCTGAGCAGGAAAACGTTTTGGAATCATGTAAACCCTTTGTCTGATTCTTTGAGGAGGAGAATATATTTTTCTTGGACACAGCAGTAGGTGATTCGCTCGTATGGTCCTGTAGCAAATCAGCAGATGTTCTTCGGCTCTTGCTCGCATCTAGAAACATAAATGGAATTCTGATTAAGGCCAGGTGGCGTAAGTTCAAATTAAACGCTCTGTGCATTATAGGTTATTGTACAGAAGCTGTCGATTGCTTTTCCGCCTTCCCATTTGGTAGAACGTGGATTAAGTGCCGTTATGAGCCTCATCACAAAAAAAAGAAACCGACTAGAAATTAGTGCTCGTGGGGATTTGCGGTTGCTACTCGCAAACATAAAGCCGGACATAAATACACTCATAACATCCTATAAGGTTCATCCAAATAATTTATTTTTTTAATTTTAAAACAAAAGTTATAATTTCAATAAATACTTCTTCAACAAAATGTTTTATTTATATTTTATTTTAACGTCACCATTAACCATTCAAGACATCAACGTTAAATTTGTAATTTTTCGGTTAAAGTTTTAAATTATGTTTTGGATATTTTTATAAATTA
Source organism: Micrasema longulum (assembly GCF_059751315.1). Classification (NCBI taxonomy): domain Eukaryota; kingdom Metazoa; phylum Arthropoda; class Insecta; order Trichoptera; family Brachycentridae; genus Micrasema; species Micrasema longulum. Next base: position 22,034 of record NW_028277837.1, read on the forward strand.
TAAATAATGGAAAACAATATTTTTAGTTTGTCCAAATTTTTGTAGACAAGGACTGGATTCGACTCCCTGGGGAGCTGTTAATATTAACACATTACAACAGAGATAAAGAATTAACATATTACAACAGAGATGAAGAACATTTTAGAGAAGGTAATATAGAATTAATATAGAATTGAAAAATAAAATAAAATTTAATTTAATTAAATTACGAATTTAAAAGAATCACTATGTAAAGCGCCATTGAGGTATTTTGTTACGAAAATGGCGCTATATAAGTTATCCATAATAATAAAAAAAAGTCTAGATATTTACAGAGCTTATGATTCACAAACATCAACAGATGAAAGAATTGAAGGTATTTAGATGTTCAAATAAGGGCAGAATGGTGAATGTTACAGTGTGTAAAGTGGTCACTTGAACCAGCCAATGACAGGTCATAAGCCCTGTAGATGCCTAGACTTCTATATTACCTTCTCTAAAATTTTCTTCATCTCTGTTGTAATATGTTAATGTTAACAGCTCCCCAGGGAGTTTGAAGAAAGAACATTTGAGATAAAGAACATTTGAGATAAAGTAATATAGTAATCTAGGCATCTACAGGGCTTATGACCTGTCATTGGTTGGTTTAAGTGGCAACTTTACACTGTGTAACATTCACCATTCCGCCCACATCTGAACATCTATATTCCTTCAATTCTTTCATCTGTTGATGTTTGTGAAGTTAAAGAGCTGAAACCTTTATTTACGCGGGTGAGATTTATCTACAATGTTTGATTATGTCCAAATGCTTGCAGACTGGCTGGATTTCCTCCCTAGGGAGTTGTTCATATTTAAATTTATTTCAACAGAGAGGGAAAAATTTTCTGAGAAGGGAATATGGAAGTCTAGGCATTTACGGGGCTTATGACCTGTCATTGGCTGGTTTAAGTGGCCACTTTACACACTGTGTAACATTCACCATTCTGCCCATGTTCGAAGCCCTGTAAATGCCTAGACTTCCATTTACCCTTCTCAGAAAATTTTTCCCTCTCTGTTGAGATTTATCTCATTTAATTATTTCACCTACATACCAGGCAACGCCTGAAAATCTTATTTTTTCTATTTCTATACTTCTTCAAGGACCAGGTGGAATTATCGACAATATTTTGAGTTTGTCCAAATTTTTGTAGTTTCAATTTCTATACTTCTTCAAATGGGCAACTGCCCATACGGCCGCCGAGTCAGCTCGCTCCCCAGACCTTGACAATTGCGATTTTTTTCTTGTGGGGGTTCCTTAAAGCGAGAGTTTACACAAACAAACCCCGCAAAATAATCCATATGCCAAAAAATCGCCAACCTGTCTCCTGCTCGAGAGGGCATTCGACAGCTTCAGTGCAAGACTGGAAGAATGCTTGGTCCAAAAAAGGACATAATAGAGGTTATCATCAGATCTTAAACGGATGAAATTAGTTGTTCTAATGTTATTTTCATCAATTTACATGAACACCCTTAATAAGCAATATAACATTTTATACCACTTTTCATTTTTTAGTTTTTTTTAGAGTCTTTATTCAATAAAATATACATATTATTACATTATAATACATTATAAAGAAAACAAAGTATTAAGATATATTTTGTCCCGATAAACTATTCAATAATAGTTTGTCATCGGGTGCTCAGACATTAGTTTTAATTAATAATCAAATAAGAAGAGTACAGACATAATACTGTATACGTATAAAATAATAAACATAAAAATAGTTTAAAGATTTTTTTTTTTTTTTTTAAGTAAGAAAATAGAGTAAAATAATACAATTAAAATTAAAGAATAGTAATTCACTTAAATATATTTTAAATATAAGAAAAAAATAATAATAGACACATATATAAATAGTGTGTGCTCATAAATGTAATCAAAACAAGATAAAAAATAAATTAAACAAGGTAAAGTAAATCTAGAATTTCAATTCATATCTACAGAAAAAAAAAAAAAAAAAAAAAAAATTAGTAAGAAAATTAAAAGTACATATTAAAATTAAGATCTAACATTTTACATTTGTAAATGAAATAAGAAAGTAAGAAAGTAATAAAAGAAAAGAAAAGGTAAACCCAAGAAAATAACAAAAATGTAATTAATGAGGGATAAAATTTTTTATTTTTTTTTTCAAAAAATGTATATATGTAAAAAAAAAAAAAATAAGTAAAAAATATTAAAAAATGTATTACATAAATATTACATAAATAATAAATCAATATAGGAACGTTTTATCTACTAACCACTTACGTAATAGAAACTTAATTTTATTTTTACTATGACATGTTTTCATGTCAAGTGGCAACAAATTAAATACTTTTGGAACAATATAATCCAACGTACGTTGTCCATATTTATTTTTAAATTTTGGTACTACTAGGCCATCAACAGATGTAAATCTTGTTAGATAGCTGTGTTCTAATTTATTTTTATATATCGAGCTGAACATCTGTTGGATAACAATTTTGCTCCATAAAATACCCTTAACTGGTAAAACATTTAATTTATCATACATAAATGGGGTATTATTCCTCTGATTGTATACATAATTGTTATTTTTACTTTACAACCGTCAGATCATTTTGCCGCTCCCTGTACTAAGATATTGTCGAGTAACGTAGAGCACTCACCGGAGTCGCCGTCAGTTAGGCGAGTGTAGTCCACACACTGCTGTTTGACGTCGGGAAGATCATCGACTTTAGTCAAGATTTGCATAAAACTGTCTACGACCATCCTGGTATATTTACTCAAGGCAGGAGGAAACTAGCAGCTTATTTTCCCAGCTTCATCTGAAATAAACATTTTCAAATTTAAGCACAGAACTTGGTTATTACGAGGAAGACAAGACTGACTGAATTTGCTTGTTATAAGCATTACTCGTTATACCAGTAGCTCAATCACAAATAACTATCGATGTGCTAATAAGCGACGTGATAACTATTTCTCACCATGGTTGTTTATCGTATTCGCGATCACAATGGAACATCCGTGAACACTTAATATTCTTCCTCTTCTTCTTATCAGCCCGTTTCTCTCCACTGCTGGATAGAGGCCTCTTCCAAATTTTTCCATGTTCTTCTGTCCCGGGCACTCTGCTTCAATCCATGCCCCACGAGTCCGACGACATCGTCAGTCCATCTCCTCTGCGGTCTCCCAACTTTCCTTTTACTTTCGTAGGGTCTCCAGTTTAGTATTCTGGGGGTCCACCTATCGACTTCTTGTCTCGCCACATGACCCGCCCACTGCCATTTTTGTCTTCCCACTCTTTCTGCAATATCGGTCACCTTTGTACGTCTGTGTGTCTTATCTCCTCATTCCTTATTCGGTCTCTTAAGGAGACGCCCGACATTTGTCTTTCTATAGGCCGCTGAGTGCACTTAATTTTGTGAACGCTTCTAGCAGCGAGTGACATGGTTTCAAGACAAGACTGTATGTTGCCACCGGCAGAACACGAGAGTTGTAGCCTTTGGCCTTCAGATTATTTGGGATTTCTTTATTTCTGAAGACGTGTTTCAGTTTTCCAAACGCAGCCCAACTTAACCCGATTCGTCTAGGTCTAGGCAGTTCCTCGGTTAGATTAAATTTTCCCAATTAGATTTTGTGCCCAAGGTAAATGTACTCGTCAACAGCACCGATAGTTTTACTTCCAGCACATATGTTGCTAGGTGTTGGACTCAAAATCTTGGTTTTGTCTATATTTATTTCCAGACCGATTCATCACTTATTACTACTATATCGTCTGCAAAACGGAGGTGATTTAGATACTTGCCATCTATTTTTATGCCTTTGTTATTCCAATTTAGCATCTTGGAAATGTCTTCTAAATCAGCAAAATTAGCAGTTCAAAATGGAGTCATGGTGCCGATTCTTAACAAGGATGAAAGTAGGCTGAATGCTGCTGAAATGCGAACTGTCAGGCGAATGTGGAGTAAAACTATGCACAATAGGTGCACAAATTAGGTAAGGCTGCGATAAGCATTATTGACAAAACCAAGAAAGGAGTTCCGCGTTGGTTCGGACATGTAGAGCGAATGTTCCAAGAAGCTTAACTTTTAAATCTAAGACAAATATATTGTTTTATAAATAAAAGACGAGTGATACTTTAATCCACAAATTTGGAATATCCAGTGACCGGTTTCATCGCTTTCGCGACATCTTCGAGACTGGTATCTTTATTAAAGAGTTCAATGTATTTATACAAAACAGAGGTAAGGATAGATAATTCAAAGTTTTATGTAAGTAAATTTATTAAGTTATTTTTATCTTAAGGATCATTATCAAAAAATTTTCTTCGGGTTAACTAATGAGTTGATATAATGCTATTTTAACGAGTTTAAGTATTTTATTTTATTTTTATTGTCCTATCCTTCGTGAGTGTGGTACTGTAAATAAAATTTTCAGAAATCATTATTTACAAAACCACACTCACTAAGGATGGGACACTAAAAATAAAATAAAATACTTAAACTCGTTAAAATAGCATTATATCAACTCATTAGTTAACCCGAAGAAAATTTGTTGATAATGATCCTTAAGATAAAAATAACTTTATTTAATTTACTTACATAAAACTTTGAATTATCTATCCTTACCTCTGTTTTGTATAAATACATTGAACTCTTTAATAAAGATACCAGTCTAGAAGATGTCGCGAAAGCGATGAAACTGGTCACTGGATATTCCAAATTTGTGGATTAAAGTATCACTATTATTATAGGAGCAAAAATTCATTAACATTTTCTTGTATACCCACGAACAGGCCATACCTTTGTGGGATTTTTTTGTTTGCTATTTTTCTATTAATATGTATTTCATTGATATGTAATTATGCTTTATTTTTTTTATACTCTGTTTTATTATGTTTATTGTAAAAAAATTTAAATAAAAAAAAAATTTTTTTTAAAAATGGACAGTGAAACGATGACTAAAAATATTTACGATGCAAACATTCATGGATGCAAAATTCGAGGTAGATCGAGAAAGACATGGCATGTCTATGAAAATTGGCGTGATTTGTTTATCTTACCGTGATTTTCACCAAATGGTGCATAGATCACTGTATCAGCACGCCGGCTGCAGAGTATCTGGAACCGTTGAACAAGAAAATAATCATTAATAATATTTAAAGCATTTACTTTGTGGTCAAACATGGTCTAACATTTTTATGTAATGCAGAAGAAATTAGAAATACAGTCAAACTAGGTTATAATGATCACGGAAATAGCTAGACCTCGGATATAATAAGGAAACATTAGTTGACATTTTAGTTTTTGTTACAATATTTATTATTTAATTTTTACCAACCAATAAAATAAAAGATTTATTTAAATTTATTTCAGCAGAGAGGGAAAACATTTTTGAGAAGAAAATATGGAAGTCTAGGCATTTACAGGGCTTATGACCTGTCATTGGCTGGTTTAAGTGGCCACTTTACACACTGTGCAACATTCACCATTCTGTCCATGTTTGAACATCCACATTTCCTCAACTCTTCTATCTGTTGACTTTTGTGAAGTAAAAAAGCTGAAACCTTTATCACGTGGGTGAGATTCATCCGGCTGAACTAAATCACCTACTAGGCAACGCCTGAAAACAATTTTCCAATTTTTATACTTCTTCTTTTACCAGGTACAAGCCACTTAAAATAAATTTAAATATGAACAACTCCCTAGGGAGGAAATCCAGCCAGTCTGCAAGCATTTGGGCATAATCAAACATTGTTGAATTACTACCTGGTAAAAGAAGAAGTATAAAAATTGGAAAATTGTTTTCAGACGTTGCCTAGTAGGTGATTTGGTTCAACCGGATGAATCTCACCCACGTGATAAAGGTTTCAGCTCTTTTACTTCACAATAGTCTACAGATGGAAGAGTTGAGGAAATGTGGGTGTTCAAACATGGGCAGAATGGTGAATGTTACACAGTGTGTAAAGTGGCCACTTAAACCAGCCAATGACAGGTCATGAGCCCTGTAGATGCCTAGACTTCCATATTCCCTTCTCAATTTTTTTTTCCTCTGTTGAAATAAATTTAAATATGAACAACTCCCTAGGGAGGAAATCCAGCCAGTCTGCAAGCATTTGGACATAATCAAACATTGTTAAAAGTTTTATTTTTATAATTCAAGTTACAGAACATATTCAATAGAAAATAAATATTAAAAAGCTAAATATATATTAAAAATTGAAATGAACATATTTGTTTATAAATTACCTTAAATCAGAACTATTACTCAATGGGAAAAAGGAAAAAAGAGGAAAGGAGAGATTAAGGAAGAGAAAGGAGATGTTTCTTCAGACGTGATTTAAACAGAGATAATGTAGTAACATCTTTTATGGTGGATGGGAGATGATTCCACAGTGGAGCCGCATGGACACTATATGAGTTAGAGAAGAAAGAGGAATCGTGAATGGGTATTAAGAGAGTGCCTTGAGAATTAGAACGAAGAGGTAAACCATGAACTGATTAGCGTTGAAATTGTTCATGCAGGTATATAGGAGCGTTAGGACTATGAAGTACATTGAACAGAAGTGAGAGGGAGTGATAGTCTCTCCGCTGTTTAATTTTGAGCCATTTCAGTTGCCTACGATAATCGGAAATGTGGTCATATTTCCTAAGACCAAAAATATACCTTATGCACGTATTCTGAAGTTGTTCAAGTTTATCGAGTTGCTCACAGCTTAAATCAGTCATGGAAACATCAGCGTAATCTAGAATGGGGAGTAGTAATGCTTGTACAAGAGTGCATTTAGTACTAATGGGTAAGAATTTTTGCAACCTTCTAAGTGAGTGTAGACTGAAAAATATTTTGCGGCTTAATTCATTAGTATGAGCTCGCCAGCATAGATGTTCACCCATTAGTATTCCTAGATTTTTTATGTATATTTTGAGTTTGTCCAAATGTTTGGAGACAAAAGACTGGATTGGAAAGAGTCATTCGGATTAACAAATTACAACAGGGATTGAGAAGGGAATATGGACATAGCAAGGGCTTGATGCGTCACCCGCGTCAATAAAGGTTTCAGCTCTTTGACTTCACAAAAGCCAACAGAAAAAAGATCAGGAAGCTTTTTCTGCCACAATTTCGTTTCGTAAGTTCGTTCGTTCGTCATATATCCACTCACTCTAACGCAATTAAAATCGTATTTCGCTCTCATTCCCTCTGATACGATACGAATTAGTTACACTACAGAATAAGGCCACAGATTACCTTCATGAACGGATGATCGAAATACGCCGGATTGATGATGAACCTCAACAAAATTTCACACACGATTCACTAAGATTCAGTTTGAGACTGGTTTTAACACATTGATTGATTGTATATTCCATAATATTGATTTAAGCCTTGATTTTAATATTTTATAACAGACATAAACATTGATAAATGAGATAAAAAAAACAAGTAATTAACTTACCAATCATATTAATACAGATAAATGGAAGATCGGTTGAGCAACGAGTCTAACCACAGTAAAATCTGAAAACCGCCAAAACTCAAACTCAAGATCAAAAATCAAAACTAACGGTGGGAATAATCGGATTAAAATAATCGAATATTTTGAAATGCTTTCAATGAATCGAGCTCACTCGGACTTTACAAAAAATAATCGAGATACCTCGAGTGAATTCATTCGAAATGGTTTTCCGAGACAATAGATATATTAGTTCGGACATGACTTTTTGAGACAACGTAAATATGAATTCGGAATGGATTCCGAGACAATCAAGATATGAATTCGGACTTGATATTTCGATACAATCGGAACATTAATTCGGAACGGATTTCAAGACAATCTAGATATGAATTCGGACTTGAAATTTCAAGAGGTTTTACGAGACAATCAAAATATGAATTCCGAATGAATTCCGAGACAATCGAGATATGAATTCAGACTTGATATTTCGAGAGAATTCATTCGGAATGGTTTCTCGAGAGATTAATACGAAAAGTTTACTTGGACTTGGTTAATATTTCGACATAAAATGATTCGAAGGCGCTTTTTGGGAAATGCATTTGATGAGTTCTGTCTGACATAATATTTCGAAAGCAATGGAAATTAATTTTAATGATTTTTGTGAAGTGTAAAATATCGTTCGTGTTCAATAAAATTCAAGTAGGTAATATTAAATAAATTGTTGCTATGGGATCATATTCATAATATAAATAAGGGACTAACCTGAGCTGATTAAGATGTGGGTAAACATTCACAACTTTTAACATTTTTGTGTGTCGTATTATCAGCGCTATGATTATAATTTTATTTTGAAATTACACCGCGTGCGACGTATTAAGTTGACGTCTGTCAGAAATAGGATAACTATCACAACATTCTATCATTGGTTGATTTCGGTGAACTAGTGATGTCATTTAAATTATTTAATTTTTATTCAAATGTTTTTTATGGTTTTTTCATACATTTCAAGAAATTTAAACGAATAATTTATAGCTCTTATTCTTACGGTGCGTAATATAACATATTTTATATCCAATTTCCCGGAGGGCTTAACTTTCTCATTATTATGTCGAAGTACTTTGTTATTACACATGTATATGCTAAACCCCCCCCCCCCCCCTCAATGCTTCAAATAAATGTCAGCAACGTTTTTTTTTGTGGCGTTTTCTGACATTTCACGGGAAAAAAATAGATTAATTCGATGTTTGCATTCGATTATTTGCATATCTCGAATGCTTGTATTTCAATTATTCCCATAATTTGATTCAAACTAGTAAACCACAGATCAACACATAATATATACCTATCTTTCGGAATTTTCTATGTAAAATTATTACTCGAAAAATTAATATAGGACCTACCTGTATATCTAAGCATTCAATAGCCATAAAACTTTAAATTTTAATCCATTATAGTCTATGGTACGATTATATCTAAATCAAAACATTTAAAATATAAATTTTAAAAAAGGGTTACCGGCGTATTTATTGATGTATTTCTGCACTTACGCACAACGCATCGAAAAAATATTTCAAAATGACTAATCACAGCTTGTAATTTGATGAGTGTTTGATAAGTTTAGTGACAGATTCCGTAAACGCAAAACGTACGCCAGCGTTGCCAGACAGGATCAAGCAAAAATAGGTACCTATTAAATTTAAATTAAATGTATGAATAATTTATACAGCGCCATTTTTGTGAAAATTACCTCAAGGGCGCTGTACAATAAATAAATATCCCACCATGTCTTGCAGCTACAGAGCGCATGGACAGTAAGAAATCTAGCCCCTATTTACATTTTTATTTTTTATTTTGACTGACAATGAAGTATAAAGTTTAATTGATATTTTAAAAAAAGAAATAAAAAACAAATTTGTTATAATAGAAGTTAGATTACAACAAGTTTTGCAGCTACTGAGCGCGTGGACAGTTGGGATTCTAGACCCCATACTAAATTTAGATATTTGATAGTTGATAACATTTACCCATTGAAGCTAGATTAATAATCGTCTTGCAGCTAAAAAGTGCATGGACGAGTGAAATTCTAGCAACTTAGAATTATCAATAAATTTACAGAAATAAACATTGAGCATAATAGTAAATGTGTAAAGTGTTTATGCTAAAAAGTAAACAATAAAAAAACTAAACAGATAAAGCACCGTTTCAACACTATGGATAACAAAACCAGTAAAAATATTCGAAGGGTAGCTTTCGTAGATTTTGGGTAGTCACAGTGGCACATGTGGCAAACACAGGCTGTTTGCTAAATTCCTGGCCCATGTGTACGTAGTTGCCGAGGGGGGAAGATGCCTATTGTTTCAATGACTTCGTATCCATTTTAAGTCTGTATTATTTAGTTTTATAATGGGTACGCAAAATTCGCGCTTAATTTAGGTAGATTCAGAAAAATAAATAAAGAGGAGGGGGGGGAAGCAAAAATAAATTTGACAATTGTTCAAAATTAAAGCGCCGTTTTGCTTGAGGGCGTTACTTTAAATAGTCAAAAACGCTTGATAAATGAACAATAGAAAGCCAAAATAAGTGCAATATGAGAATCACCAAAATGTATTGATTCCGGCTTTCAAAACTGGCCCAGAATACAGATAAATCTTATTTTATTGTTTTGAGGTTATGTTGATATTTTAATATCTTTTTCAACAATACTGTATTTTGTGTCACCTAACAAACTCTTCAAGGGCTTAAAGCATTAATATTTTGATATAAGTGTATGTTGCAAAATAAATAAATTAAATCACACTAAGTTACCTATGTATGCATTTTTTATGCACAAAGATACATCAGTTGAATGTATTTTCATAAAATATATTCAGTGATGTCTATTAATACCCGTTCTGTGGAAATTCAAGTATTGCGTATTGTAAGCCTGTCAATGACTCTGTACAAATAGTTTTTTTTTGCAGGTAGAAGCGTTTTGTAGCATAGAAGCCTTGGCATTGATGACTCTTCTCTGTCTCTCTATGTCCTGGCCATTTTTACAATCATAAGTCAAACTTTGTTGTCATGTAAAAACGTGTAACTGCTGAAGTACTAAACAAATCGCTTAAAACAATGATTCAACTGAATTAAAAAAGATAGGTAATTAACTAAAGAAAAACATTTCTATCATTTTTTCTTTGAAAGGTGATCGCCTTACGTTTCTCCTCAGAAGATAGACAAAGAGATATATTTTTTTCAATAATGTAATGAAATTCTATGGTCATGATTTATTATACCACAATATTATATATTTGAAAATAACCGGGAATCACCATTCGCCAATACCAACCAATTTATTTAATTAATATATCATTGATTATATGTACTTACATATACGTATACTTATGTACGATAGATAAGCAGTTTTTTTAACAATAGACATAATATGGCAACCTAAGTGAGCAAACAAACAATAAATTATTATAATATGTATTCGTTTTATTTCTATTGAAATTTTGTTATATGGAAAAAAAAACAAGGAAATGTATAAAATTCGGTAGAATTCCAATAGAATTCGGAAGGTTGCTCCCAAAATTGGTATAACTCGGACTTTTGATCTATGAGTCTGCCACACTATCCGCAAGACTACAATCCGGTTCAATCATATGATTGTTCGCTGAAATTGATATTTTAAATTATCAAGAAATCGAAATCTACGTAAAAGTACGTGTTTAAAGAGATAGTGCAAATTCATTGATAACATTCATACAAACTTATTGTAAAATAATTCTGTAAATAGAAGTAATTCTTTAAATTTTCCATGTACAAAAAACCTGCGAATACCTCCATGAAGTCATTGTTGAGGAATTCAAAAACGAATGTCTAGCGTCTAGCTTGCATAAAACAAAATACTGTGTGCCGTCGAAAAAAATATAGCCAGCGCTGCATTACAAATCACAACCCTCTTGGAATTTAGACTGGTCCACGAGTAGTCTTATAATACCGCTTTCCAAAACTTCTGTTTTCAATTTGCCCCTTGGAATAAAATAAGAAATAAATAAATAATCAAAATTAAGTAGGTTCTCACCATCGAGAATAATAAATATTGTCTATCACCTTATACTATTATTGTCTATTATATAACACTGACGCATGCGCTTACAATGTACGATACTCGCAAAATGACGGCTGGTATTTCTAGTCGTCCTCGGACGTTTTAGTCGGGTTAAATTTTGTTTTCTCCTCTAGGAAGCAAGAAATTTTGTGTGGCTTCTGTTACGATCATTGTTATGATTATAATCAATTGGTTTTGGAGACTAAAAAAGTAAAGATAATAACCATTCGTGTGCTCTCTATTTATTATAACTGTATATTCCAGCTAGTACAATGATACACACCTTTTAGTTCAGAACAGTAAAATGTGAAGTTATTCAAAATGATTTCTGCGTTATGTAGGTATTTTCTTATGAATGGTTGGTAAAATATTTATTATATTATTGTTTTTTTTCATAGCTGAACAGCAAAAAAGAAATAACGTAAAACTGAGTTGTTATAATCACTTTATATCCTGTATGTGTACAGTGCGTTTAACCCTAGCTCACTAACCTTATATTCGAGTAAGGGTGTAATTAATATTTCGTCTGCCAGACATCGAAAAAGAACATCAATATTCATTTAATCACTTTTATTTTAAACTTATAATATAAGAAATCAAACACTGATTTGTGTCTACTTAAAACTTTATTTTATCAATGTTTGAGTATGTCCAAATGGTTGCAGACTGGCTGGATCTCCTCCTTAGGGAGTTATTCATATTTAAATTTATTTCAACAGGGAGGGAAAAACATTTTTGAGAAGGTAATATGGAAGTCTAGGCATTTTAAAGGTTTCAGCTCTTTTACTTCACAAAAGTCTACAGAAGGAAGAGTTGAGGAAATGTGGATTTTCAAAAATGGGCAGAATGGTGAATGTTACACAGTGTGTAAAGTGGCCACTTAAACCAGCCAATGACATGTCATAAGCCCTGTAAATGCCTAGACTACCATTTTCCCTTCTCAAAAATGTTTTTCCCTCTCTGTTGAAATAAATTTAAGTACTTTATTTTATTTTTACAAATATAAAAACAATAATTTTGTGACAATTGTTTCGCCTTGTTAGGGCATTTTCAAAAGAATGTGAAAGTGTTTATATTTGAATTTCGGAAAAAATATAACAAAGTACCTAAGTATTTATTGACATACATGTATGCATTGTAAAATAATTAATGAAGCTTTATAGTTTTATATCTTTAGATAGTATTGTGGAAAATATATCAATAACATTATTATAGGTTGGTGTTCTTTATAATTTTAATACACGATTGAAATATTATGAATACCTAAAGTCCTTAACTATTGGTTTTCCCTGCAATTATGATTGATGTACATGCTATAGTTCATAAAATTATTTTTATTTGTTACTTAAGTATCTTGAACTATATATAACTATATAAGGACATTCAATCCATCTAATCTTCACATTCGTTTGAAAATGCCCTAACAAGGCGAAACAATTGTCACGAAATTTTTGTTTTTATGTTTGTAAAAATAAAATAAAGTAAAATAAAAAAAAACAACTTTGTTTTTAACCACTAATTTTTATTTTCCACTGACCGGTTTCAAAGCAAACAAGCTTCTTCGTCAAGGTTTACGTAACTAATGAATTGATTCCTTTTTTATTTTTATCATGTTCACTAAATACTACACGTGGACCCAATAAATCAAGTCGTTTTTTCTTTACACGGGTGGTAATTTGATATCATTATTTTCGAAGTTAGACAGGAGAGGACTAAAAGAAATATTATTTTGGCATTTAGTGAACATGATAAAAATAAAAAAGGAATCAATGCATTAGTTACGTAAACCTTGACGAAGAAGCTTGTTTGCTTTGAAACCGGTAGGTGGAAAATAAAAAATAGTGGTTAAAAACAAAGTTGTTTTTATTTATTTTATTATAATGAATAACCACAAAGTTAGCGCTCCAAATATAAACTTTATAAAATAAAGTGTTAAGTAGATTCAAATCAGTGTTTAATTTCTTATATTATAAGTTTAAATATAGAGCTCTACAAAATATACACCAAATCAATCAATAAACCTATATTTTTATAACAAATTACCTTACATAGCAATCTTAATTTTCAGGCCATCAAATAATAAAGATATTTTTGGAATTAACTTACATGGTAAAGCTGCTGCACATAGAAACAGTGTGTTCGCCACAAATGGGTCTTATGCAGCCCTTGCAGAAGTATTTCGTCATGCGACGTTTTCGGCGGAGCAAAAGCTGTATTTTTTTCGCTTACTCGATAGTTATACTTGTTACTTGACTACTGCCTTCTTCACCATGTTCAATTATGTAAAAATATAAGTTATAAAGGTCTATGAAATACTGTCCAGTAAAAAAAATATTTTTTTGCTAATTATTAGTACCTAGTGTATGGATGGGTGCACGTGAATTGATTTGGGGTTAAATGAGAAAGATGGATTACAATTGAAGTTATTTATCGAGTAGATACACACGAGTTACATCCTTACAATTTTGTACAGAAGGAATTTACAATAGCGAACACTGGCCAGGAGCTGGTGGACGAGCGACACGAAATGCCAAGATGGAATGTGCATATTCTTTTGCTGCACGACGTTTAATTACTTGTCCGAGCTGACGTTCCGCCAGGTTACGCGTTGCGGGCTAAAACGCTGTTCGGCCCTGTCAACTTTACGGCTTGATGGTGATGACCCCCACAATAGAATAAAAAATACTTTTAAATTTGTTATTTTGAATTCCCGTAAAAACACTGAATTCATTGGCCACGCCCCTAATACGACACGATTCATGTTTATTTGTTTGTGGCCGTTGAAATTTGTGTAAAATAATATCACGAATCTTGACGTCACAACAACCAAGTCCAAACACGTCGCGTTTTTCTACGAACGTATTTTTATTGAATTTCTTTTTTGACGAAAACATTTCTCCACAGTATCCGTATTGATTTTGAAAATACAATAATTATTCCATTTTATATATTTTTATCGGTATTCGTAGTATGTGATATTTCTCTATTAATAACAACGTTTCTTCCTCTAATAGAGTGAAAACTCGTGTTTAGAGAGGGAGTTCGTTTTACATATGGGTATTATATATTTATTTACATTTCAATTTTACTATCTAAAACAAATTCCTTAAAATGAGATATTATATTCTAAAAGAAGGATAAAAAAGTTACAGAACTACCAACGCTTCGTCTGTCCGACGACGATTACGTGATATATCCCGATCTGATTACCGTGCGTCCGCAATCGATGCGTGTGGGTAACAATTTCACTATTTACGAAGGTACCAGATGTGGGGAAGGAGGCGGGCGGAGGGAACTTATAGAAACAGGAAAAGCTCGGGGTGCCAGCAGTCTAATATACGAATGGTTAGTGATCTAGGGTTAAAGTAGTGAAAAGAGTCGACATGTCAAATGCCGAAATAATCGGTTTGCGTGCACGAGAAAATACATGAATACACATATGGGAAGTGAGATACGTATGTAAAGATGTCTTGGTGAAGCGTTATATTATCTCCCCCTCTTTGCGTAAACGGCATAATGTTTAGTTGTCAGTGCCGTTCTTTTTATCTGATCTGACACACCTATTTGAAAATAAATGGTTCGTTTTAAAAATTCCTTATAATTTTTTTAACTCGCACGCTGTGGATAGTTATAAAAGATTACTGGCCCGCGTCAATGTATTAGTTTTGTACCTATGTGTATGTGACAGTTGATATTAATTTTTATTGTTCCAAAAATAAATAAATTTTGCATGTTTGCCACTGAAAACTTCTGTACATTTGGTTATTTTGTTTTTACGATTATGTTTTTTAATCTTCATTAAAGTCATAAACCGATTCAAATAAAAGCGTATAGGAGCTAGAATGCCACGTGTCTTACAGCTACAGAGCGCATGAACGGTTGGTATTCTAGCCCATTATTTAACTTTTTTTTAGGATATTCGAGTGAAAGTCATAACTAAAGAATAGTTTAAAATAAAAATGGAGCTCGTTCAAGTTAGTAAAAAGTCTAAATCGAAAACCCACAACGTAAACGAATATATTAAACATACCTCTGAAGATGATTCGTATCCAAGTAATGTAGAAAGCTCACTTGTTGCTAACGCGAAAGCTGAACCTGGAATCGGCAATACAGAAAGTGGTATTCTTTTAACGGGGGAAGAGCCACCATGTCTTGATATTGAGCCTAATCTTTCTAAAATTAAGGTTGAACCGTGGACTGGCTATGCAGATGATGTTTACCATACTGAGGAAGAAGTATCACATTTGGATAGATGTACAGAGCCAGTTATTGCTCCCTCCGCGGACAAACTCCGTACTAAATATTTAAAAAATGAAATTCTTCATATCAGGGAAGCGATACCATGTGGCGATAGAAGCGTGGACCTAGGTGTCTCTACCGTAAAAGCTGAACCGGGTACAGGTGGTGTAGAAGGAAATATTTTCCATACTCAGGAAGGGACGATAGGTCCTGTTAAAAGCGTAGAGCCATGTGTTGCTACCGTAAAGGCTGAACTTGGAACCTGTACTAAATATCAGGATGGTGTAAATGATGATATAATGACCTTTACAAAAGCTGATGTTCAGTACCTTGATTTAAAACAAGAATTGCAATCAGGTTTGCAATCCATTTGCAAAACTGAGGATAATGGTAAGTTTTACTAACGCCACTATAATTTTCATAGATTTTTAAAATATTGTTTTTTTTATTTATTAAATTGGCCTCTAGGTGTAGTAGTCAACGCGTTTGCTTACCATACAAGAGATCTAGGGTTCGATTCCCGACATGGTTGACACAATTTTTTTATTTTAAAATACGTTTTTAAACAAGAATATTTCATAGTCCCTCGACTACCTTCATGTAACAAAAATGATCAAGATACAATGCGAATGGTTTACCAATGTAGTTCCCTATGAACCGTTGGGTGCGGAAAGAATATGACGATTGGTCAACATTACGTTTACTTGATTTTACTATTTATTGTTTTACACCACAACAGGCCAAAGTCCCTATTACAGTACAGAACATCCAGACTTGAGAAAATATTATTCATTTTTGTGTTCTCAACGGGAATCGAACCGCCATTTTTATTTATTTATTGTGGATAACTTATATAGCGCCATTTTCGTAATAAAATACCTCAAGGGCGCTTTACATGGTGATTCTATTGTTAAGTTAATTTAATTGAAGCTTTTAAATTTGTAATTTAATTAAAATAATTTATTTTGTTGTCACGTGCTACGGATTTATTCGAATGATTTAGAGAACAAGTGGGTTTTAAGTTTTTTAAGCCATGCCATGTAGTAACCGTGTAAAAAGAGGTTCCGGTTATCATATTTTCAAAATATTATCTGCCTCTGCTGAGATAATCATGAAATTTGATAAAATCTTCACCTCATCTTTTTTAGGTCTTCGAAGAAGCAGAAGTAAACCTCAAAACAGCGATTGCTCATCGTCTGTTTCCCGAAGGTCGAATCTCTCAAAATGTTCTTACAAAGAGTCATCAGACAACACAACCAATACTGCAGAGAAACCACAGTCTTCCCCACAATTTAATGTAAATTGTTCAAATGAGGATAATTTAGGCGCCCATACACAAACTCTCACTGATAATAAACTATTCGATTGTTCAGAATGTAAATTTACACGTTCACAACAAAGGTATTTAAAAGCCCACGTAAAAATGCATATTATCGAAAAACCCCTTTCCTGTTCTGAGTGTAAATACACTTGTAGACGAAACGGTTATTTAACATTACATATGAAAATCCATACTGCTGAGAAATCGTTTTCATGTTCAGAGTGTGAGTATAAATGTTTAAGGAAAAGCGATTTGATAAAACATGTTTTCCTTCATACTGGTAAAAAGCCATTTTCGTGTCGAGAATGTAAATATGCATTTTCACAAATTAGTAGTCTGAAAAGACACATGCTCACTCATTCTGTTGAGAAGCCGTTTTCATGTTTAAAGTGTGAATACTCTTGTTCACAAAAGAGATCATTAAAATTACACATGAATTCTCATTCTGGTAAGAAACCGTTTTCGTGTTTGGAGTGTGAATATACTTGTTCGCTAAAGAGTCGTTTGAAACAGCACTTTCTCACCCATACAGGTGAGAAGCCATTTTCATGTTCAGAATGTAAATACACGTGTTTACGGAAAGGGGATTTAGAGAGACACACTCTCACCCATACTGGTGAAAAGCCATTTTCATGTTTAAAGTGCGAAAAAATATTTTCACAAATCAGTCATTTGAAAACACACATTCTAACTCACACCGCTGAAAAACCCTTTTCGTGTTCAGAATGTGAATATACCTGTTACCGAATTGAATATTTAAAAAAACATAGCATAACTCACAAGCATAATTAATATTTTCGTATTTTTATTCGAATATTTATACGAAATTTCTTTAAATAATTACTTTCAATAAATGTGTAAAAACGATACATGGGAATAAACTAATGTTAGTAAATATTCATTATATAATTTTTACTATAATTTTCTGGCCCCTAAGCTTTACAACTTTTAAGCATAGATATATCGGTAAACAAAATGAAAACAATCTTTTTAAAACTCTAGTCCATAAACGGATTACTAAAAGGACTAGACAGGAAGCTGAAGAATATGTTTCATATATCAGAATATAATTTATATTTCTTGAAAGTCCTTTCTCATTTTATTAATGTAGGTATTAAAAAAAATCTTTTTTCATATTTCTTTTGAATTTTTACACCTATAATATTTTGATGTGACCCGACAATTGATGTGAAAGTATGCAGGGACTATTATGTATAAAATAAATAATACACTGACACTCCGGAACGTGCCTGTGGGCCAGTTAAGCGGCTACATCCATAAATAAAAAGGAAATGATATTGAATGTACCTATTGTATAAACATTAACATTGTATAAACATCATAAATAAATAAATATCCAGCCATAGGGCTTCATAGCGACTTATACTCTAAAGTAAGAGAGCAATCTCTGTAACAACTGGCTATCTGAGAAATTTAGTGTGGCGCAATAAACATATTTATTTATTTATTTGACCGACTTATGCAGTCCATTCTAACGATGGTAAATACAATTTCTTGTAATAAATACAGGCACTAATAAAATAAAATACAATTAAATAAAATTAAAGCTAGGACAAAAAAAAATTTACTACATTAAGACCAAATCCGGTCTATCTTAGTGAATCTTTAAATCTATAAAGACTTACATCAAAAAAGTCCAGATCTTGTCTCGAGTTTACAATACGACACAATCGGGACATTGGTGCATGCAAGCCATAGTTCGTGCTGTGTTGATCGAGGAACAACACATTATTATTTCGCAACCGGCGGATCGGAACATTAAATGCCACTTGTTCCGGTAACGATGGTACATCAATTAAGCCATTCAGCGAATTAAACATAAATATGGAGTCAATGTTATTTATATGCGAATAGATAGCAAAGTCCGCATATTCAAGACATGCGTTAGGCCAATAATGACTTACAGTGTGGAAACAAAAGCAGGTAAAACAAGATTAAGAAACCCGAGAACAGCGGAGATGAAAACTCTCAGATCCATTGCAGGTAGAACCCTCTGGTATAGAATTAGAAACTCCGTCATAAGACAAACCTGCAAAACTGAGGATATTGTGCAATGGAGCAAGAAGAGGAGGCGGTTCTGGCGGGACTATGAAAATATAGCGAAAGACGAAAGACTCGTCCCGTGGTGTTGCAAACGAGATCCCCACAGGCCAACGTCCACCTAGAAGACCACCAAAAAGTTGGAGAGATAGCTGGTTATAAGTTTCCCAGGAGTGGAGAACCGAAAAACAGATCCTGGGTCTAAGACGGTGGAAGAAAAAAAAAGTTGTTAATTAAATAAATTAATATATATTATCACTTGTATTTTATTGAATAAATTAAGTATTTGAATAGTATTGAGCCATGGTATATATAAGTCAAGTGCTGGATCCTTAATAAAGAAGATTTGGTTCACATGCGGGTTCGGACTTCGGGTATACCGAGGAACAATATAGAATAGATCGTATTATGTATTTTTGTGTATTTTTATTGCTCGTTATATCGGTGTATAATGTGCGCAGCGGAGTCTACTACCGACTAAAGGTTAAAACGCACTAGGGCGGCACTGCGCTGCGCGTCGTGGCAACATGGAATGTTATTTTCGCTGTTTTGTATCAAACAAACACCACTATAGCTGGGCTACACTTCGCGGCATTCCAAAAAAAGTTTTGTCGCCCGGCGCAGCCGTAGTGCGGTTCGACCTTTATAAGGGGATAGTTATTACGTTTTTCAGCTGCTGGTTTTTGGGTAATGTTATAAATATTGATTTTTACCAATATTGGGGGATAATCCCTGGTATATTATAAATTTCTTTACTCTTATTCTATTCTACAGTCAGTTCTTTTAGTTTTTTATGCAGATTAAATGCATTGTACATTTATTTTTTAAATTAAATTTTATATTTATTCAATAAAGTGTCGAATTACATTTTGCTTTATAATAATAATCATGGATAACTTATATAGAGCGAATTCAGTAATATAATACCTCAAGGGCGCTTTACAAAGTGTTTATATAAAGATATAAATTTAGTTTTTACCTTTTTATTTTAAGAAAAATAATGTACTTTGTCACCACATGCTAAGAATTTATTCAAATGATTTAGAGAACAAGTGGGTTTTAAGTTTCTTCCGAAACATCACTTCACTCTTACAGTTTCGGACCTCTGCTGGGAGAGCATTCCATGCCATAGGGCCTGCGACCGCAATGCGCGTTCGCCAAATTTAGTACGCTGTTTGCGTAGAGGTATAATAACTTTTCCTTTCGACGTTGATGTAGCTGATCTAAGCTAGATAGATTATATATGTATATATAAATAAAGACAAAACATAAAAATAAGTAGGTACGTAATTTTATGTTTTTGAAAAATGAAGTTTTAGGCAAAAAAATTAAGTTTACAGTAAGTATTATTTAAGTGTAGGTAAGTAAAATACAAAAAGTCAAAGTTATTTTTACAGCATTCGAATAATGCAAGCATATAATTAACAAAAGTCCAGAAGGAGTGAAGAATCATATTTGATTTCCATTTTCGTGTCCGGATTGTAAATATGCATTTTCACAAATTAGTAGTCTGAAAAGACACGTGCTCACTCATACTGTTGAAAAACCATTTTCATGTTTAGAGCATGAATACAAATGAAATCATTAAAATTACACACTAACTCATTCCGGCAAGAAACCGGTTTCATGTTCAGAGTGTAAATATACTTTTTCACTAAAGAGTCGTTTGAAAAAGCACTCCCTCACAATGGTGAGATACCATTTTCATGTTCAAAATGTAAATACACGTTTTTCGCGAAAATTTGTTTAAAATCACACATGATAATTCACTGTCAAAAACGTTTTTCTTGTGTAGAATATATAGTTGGATAATTTATATAGCGCCTTTTTTGTGAAAATTGAAATGTGGTTGCATCCTGTTTTTTTAAGATCCTAGCAGTATTTCTACACTTTAAAAGGACACAACACGGCATTGTTGAATTCAAATCAGGAGTTGCGTACTGAGCGACGTCTACAAAGAAACGAATGGGTCAAAACGTAAACCTACTCATTTATGAGTAGTTGAGTCGCCTTCTGTTTGATGTGCGTATGCGGTTTCTGGACTATTCTTAATTATATATGCTAAAAAGCTTAGTAAAGCTTATATTTCTGTAATAATAATTATAAGGGAAATTACCTTAGGGTGTCTCTTTTGATAGTGAAGATCATTCCATCGCGCATCGTAGCGAATATAAGCTTGGAGATTATAAGCTTTTTTATACTGCGTTTACCCCTTCGGAATCGTCACCTGGCCTGTCACTCAGTACGCGGAATGGCGGCCATTTTAGAATTATTCCAGGTATGTAGATAATGTTGCCAGACTAAAGGAAAGCCTATTATGGGCCTGCCACACACTCGACGAGTGGCATGGGAAGTAGTGAGGAAAGGAGGCAGAGACGTAGTGTGGCAACATTACTCGTCATGCCGCTCGTCATGCTCCTCGTCGTGCCCATCGCTCCCTATTTTCTCGGTTTTTTGAGAGCGAGTCAAAGGGCCGGCAATATGAGTGCGAGTGGGGCCACATAATCGCGCGGTCGCGTTACGCATCGAGCGCTCACACAAGACGCGCACGTCATATTTAAATGATGTATATTTCTTTGCATGACATTTTTTAAAAACTATTTTTTGTATTTTTTTTTAATACAATATATAGGAGAGGTGAAACAAAGTACCTATTAAAAAAATAAAGGATATTACATTTAAATGAAATACATATAATGAAATACATATTAACTGTACAAATAGCAAACAAAAACCCTGCAAAAGCATGGCCTGTTCGTGGGTATACAAGAAAAGTTTATGATTTTTGCTCCTATAATAAATAGACATATATAATATTTTTGTGTTGTAAAAGAAAGAGAAAGAAAAGAAAAGAAAATATTCTGTTAAAGACTATAAGGTACTTTTTTATTTTATAGTAATTAAAAAAGGAAATAAAAAAAATATAAAAAACATAAAAATATGAGCAGTATTAAAAATGCATAGCGCGCACGCTGTCGCAGTTTCATCGTCCTGTATAGAAAGACAAATGACAAGTGCGGAACGTCGCGATTAATTGCGCGAGTAGAGCAGTGTGTGGGCGGAGAGGGCACATCGGGCGAGAGGGCGGCCGCGCGAGGGGCATGGGCATGAGCAGCGCAAGGAGCATAGTGTGGCGGGGCTATTAGGCTTTTTTATTTATTCTAGATGACTTCTATTGTGCATGGATTGTCTATGACTAACAGTGGTGGCGGTCGTTTTTGTTTGTCTTAGATAAGAATTATTGTGTTTTTTCCTTAAAAAGTCGAAATAATCACTAATTGGGTTAAAAAAAGAGTGGTGTACATACAATTTTATCTATTATTAAGTGTTTTCAGTAGTTTTGTTTGTTTTCGTTCTCTGTCCCGAAACCTAATAACCAGGTAACAATTATTTTTTCCATACACGTGTAGCCAAATTTTTTTTTGGTTTTTACAACTTGTTTTGTACTTTTCTTTTTTTTTATTTGTTATAAATGAATGATAAAGAGAAACCTCCGGATCCACCGGATGGATCTCAATTAGATTCGTCGTGCGGTACAATGGACACTGTTCCAGATCCCGCCGAATTTGTTACAATAAGGCCTAAATCAAAAAAACTCAAACTTATAAATTCGGAGAGGAAATCGAGTTCTGAGTCAGACCGCCCCCTCCCACACAAAACACCTAGCCCCCGACCCTCAGCTTCTACAAACCCAGGTACTCCAGAGGTCACAACAATTTATCGCCTATTACCACACCTACCAAAGTCCAATCCCGCATGTACAATGGAATGGATCGTGCTCCATTTATCGTACATGTAACAAAAGTACAAGTAGACGGCGTCACCCAAACCAACTTGTACGATATTGACTTCGGTCGATTTCTTCATAGAAACAATATCGGACTGCCTGGAACGGAATCAAGTCCGTCGGCCGTAACCGTATTTCTGTGGAGTTTAAGACGGCAAACGAAGCCAATACGTTCGTAAAATCAGAAATAGCTAAAAAAGATAATTATAACGTTTTCATTCCGACTTTCCTAGTAACTAAACAAGGTGTTACCAAAGGCATCCCTTCGCACTGGTCTGAACAGGACATGTGGAGAATGCCGAGGTACCTCATGGATTCGGAAAAGTAATCAAGGCTCGACGACTGAATTACAGATCGAGTAATGGTGACGTAGTCGAATGGAAACCCTCCACACGGTGGTTTTGACCTTCGACTCAAAATCTCTACTTCCCACATTTCCATCTTCAATGTGTCCCTCTCCGTAGAACTCTACGTATTTCCGACAATTCAGTGTTTTAAATGCTGTAAGTACGGACATACAAAGACTGTCTGTAGATCCCTTGTGCGCTGTTACAAGTGTGGCTCCTCACACAATGGGGAATCCTGCACGGTGACGGCAGAAGATATAAAATGCCTCAATTGTTCTGGTAACCACTCTGCCACCAGCAAGCTGTGCCCTGAGCTTAAAAGGCAACAAAACATAAAACACACGATGGCTGATAGAAACATTTCATATATTGAAGCTTCTAAAATGTTCGGAAAAGCGACGATTTCCTATGCAGAAATCGTCTCTAAAACGACAAAACCGAATGTCAATGTTGTTATGCCCGCGCCCTCCGCGCCAATATCCTACAAAAAATCAGTAGAGAGGAAGTCGAGGTCAAAAAAACTACCTTCCAAACCTAATGTTCCTCATCATGACCCTTCACTTCTGTATTCCCGAATGGACAACTTCCATCTGGTTCTAATGGGAATGCTTTTCCTAGCACAGTCCCAACATCGAACAATACAATTATATCTACCATATTGAGTATTCTAGTATCGATCCTTCAAAACAATCCACAAATACCGTCCAACGTCGCCCATCAACTTCTAAATATAACCTCCCTACTTAACCACCACCATGGCTCCTCAGATGAGGATTCTGCAGTGGAACAGCCATAGCATTTTTAATAAAAAAGAAGATCTCTTGCATACATTGCAAGAAGAATCTATTTCAATTGCGGCCATTTCGGAGACGTGGATGGTCCCGGGATCTACTATTAGATTCCGGGGATTCCACTGTCTGCGAGATGATCGTGAGGATGGGAAGGGTGGCTCTGCCCTCCTCATCAAAAACTCCCTTCCCTTTATCCCTATTAATGTCAAGACTGATGGCTGTCCTTTCCAAGTGACAGCTGCAAAGGTTAATGACTTGACCATCCTTTCCATGTATATCTCCCCAACCAACAAACCCTCAAAATCGATACTTTTATCTTTGTTCCAAAAATTGACCCCTCCGTTCCTTATCCTTGGTGACTTTAATGCTCACCATGCCCTGTGGGGTGCTCCGACATGCGACAGGTTGGGAAGAGATATGTTGATCTCTTGATGATCTGAATATGTGTGTCCTTAATGATGGCTCCGCAACGCGCCTTCAGCTTCCAAATCAGCGACCCAGTGCAGTGGATCTCACCATCTCCAGCGCTGCAATGGCACCATCTGTGCAATGGTCAATTAAGGATGACACTATTGGTAGTGATCATTACCCTATAGTAGTCAGCCTCATATCCAGCCATAGATATTGCAAAGTGGCCTATCCCCTGGGGAAGACGAAGACCGAGATACATTACAGAAAGAGTTAAATGGAGATACTTCTCTGACGACATTGAACTTAAAGTGAACGAGCTGCCCACCCCGACGAAAGAGAATGTAGTGAAGTGCTATGAAGCATTGTCATCATGCATCGTCGAAGCAGCAGACAAACATGTCCCTGTAAAGGAGAAAGGCAATAGAAGTAAACCCCCCCTGCCCCATGGTGGGATAGCGAATGTGGCGGAGGCAGTTTTGAAAAGGAAAAAGCAAGCTAAAGTTTACTCCTTAAACATGAGCCTAGAAAACCTGTTGAGTTTTAAACAGGTGAAGCTAAAACAAAACGCCTCTTAAGAGACAAGAAACGACAAGGATGGAAAAACTTCTGTTGCTCTTTATCACGAGACGTGCCTATATCTACTGTTTGGAGCATGATACGTCGATTTAGAGGTTCTTTCACTCCACCAGTGAGACGTCCTGAGACCCTAGGGTGGGTTGAGGAGTTCGCCAACAAATTAGCCCCGCAGACCGCAAATAACTGGAATGAGTCTCCCTATTGGTACCAGTTTACAAATAGAAGCTGGTTAGATCATAGCTTCAGTTTAGATGAACTGAAGACTATTCTGACCCGGCTCACAGACTCAGCTCCAGGGATTGACGGTATACTGTATAGTTTTATCCAACATAACAGTGATCCTACCCTCTCCTACATCCTATCATTGATCAACATGATCTTTGAATCAGGAAACATCCCCCCTTCATGGAAAACCCAATCCATTATCCCTATCCTTAAACCCAACAAAGACCCCAACTTTGGGTCTTCCTACCGCCCCATAGCCCTCTCCTCCACACTGTTGAAAGTGGCGGAACATATGGTGAGACAACGCTTGGACTGGTTTGTGGAGAGCTCGAAAACTCTCCCCGAGTCTCAATTTGGATTCAGGAAAAGAAAGAGCACTATTGAAAGCGTGTCGGTTCTGACATCTGATATCAGAGCCGCTCTTACTAAGAAAGAATTTTCTTATAGGTTCTGTCTGGACATAAGTGGTGCATATGACAATGTTATTATCCATATTCTAGAAGCTAAAATGCTACGAATTGGAATCCCGCGAAAACTCACTTCCTTTATAGCAAATTTGATTCTCTCCAGAAAGGTAGAAATCAGTGTTCGCGGTCATGCTGTGGTGGAGAGAGAGTTGAGCAAGGGACTACCTCAGGGTTCTGTCCTGAGCCCGATTCTCTTCAATATCTATACGCATGACATAAGCGGAATTGTTCCCTCAGAGACAAGTTTGCTTCATTACCGCGGACGACTTCTTCATGTATACCATATGGGAAGGACCCAAATAATCTAGAAAATACTCTAAATTTAGGTATGAGAAACATCAGGAATTGGTTAGTGGAACATGGCTTGGATCTATCGACTGGTAAAAGTATGCCATAACCTTTTGTAGACAGCGAAAAATCCCAACCATAAAAATTCAACGGAGATGAGATAGTACCTTTTACGTCCCAGATTAAGTTCCTGGGAGTAATTCTGGACACTCATCTTACAGGAACTCATACATAAATCATATAGTAAACAAGTGTCAAGCCGGATTGAATACGTTAAGAGCAGTCTCGCGAGTATGGTGGGGAGCCACCCTTTTATACAGAGACTTTTTTATACTGCGTATATCCGGAGCCATCTAGATTATGCCTCGTTCCTTTTAGAACCTTGTTCAAAAAAGAATCTCCAAAGACTTGACCGGATCCAATCCCAAAGTCTGAGACTAGTCGTCGGAGCCATGAAGTCATCTCCAATTAACGCTTTTACAAGTAGAAGCTTGTGATCCCCACTTGGAATGAGAAGACAATACTTGGCGGATAGATTTCTTCTAAAATGCTCTATCCAAAAAACAACCTGCTCCTCAAAAAGGTACAATTTCTCTCTGACTGCGTGACATCCTCATCTTTTTGGTTTCATAAACCACCCCCTTTACTAGTCAACAGTTTTCATTTTTACAAATCTTTCGAATCTAACATTTATCCTAAAGACCTTCTTCCCCTTTATCGTTTCCCATTTAAAACTTCTATTTATGCCCCAAGTATTGAACTCACATTCGGAGTCGAAAGCCACCTACAGCCCCGGTGTACATTCAACCGTATTCGGTCGTCAAGATGGATAGGTTGGAAAATTTATCTACACTGATGGATCTCGGTCAGATTCGGCAACCCATACGGGTGCGGCTATATATTGTGAAGACAACAACTTTCAAAGATTGTACAAATTGCACAAGAATGCATCTGTATTTACCGCAGAATGTATCGCAATCCGAGAAGCTGTCAAATACGCTTTAAGCTCACAATATAGCAAGTTCCTAATCCTGTCGGATTCCTTGAGTGCCTTACAAAAAATCAAATCCCCTCCATCCTTTTATCCCGAGGATGAGCTCTGCGTGGAAACTCGATTTCTTCTTTCTATATCAGAGGCATCCAATAAGAGTATTGTTATGTCCTGGATCCCTAGCCATTGTGGTATTCCCGGTAACGAAAAGTGGACGCGTTAGCAAAGGAGGCGGTCCACTCCGGGGATCCTGCCTATAATAATTTACTACCACTAGGTGATCTCCTTGTTATGACGAAGGAGAAGCAACTTCGCACATGGCAAGAATATTGGGTAGCCTCTTCCCAAGCCAAGGGTAAACATCTTTTCCAACTGAACCAAATGTTACAGAAAAGCCTTGGTTTTCCAAAGTGATTCTGAACAAGTTTGAGACATCCTCCATATGCAGAATGCGCATTGGGCACTGCTGCATGGTTCTCACCTGTTCAGAATCCATGTCCGGGACTCTGCCATTTGCGAATGTCAGCTAGATGAGGAAGATTTAAACCATATTTTTTTTGGATGCCCCATAAATGATTGTTATCCTGATTTCCTATCCGACCTCTCTGATATTAATATCCCATTCCCTATTCATATTCTAACTCTCCTGTCCCCACCCAATAAACGTGTATTTAAAATCCTATGTAAATATCTAGTTGTAAATGGTGTAAAGCTGTAAATATGTTTTATTATTATATGTATATATTATATTAAATACTAACATACTAACCTTTACATATTATATTACTAACACATGTGTATATATGTAAAAAAAAACAAAACAAAACTACTCGACACTGGCCAGAACACCCAAGTGAGATGTGAAAAGGCCATGAAAAAACGAAGAAGAAGAAGACTTCTATTGTGCCATTTTCTTACAATAAACATCCCAACACGTATTGCGGCTACAGAACGCATAGGCGGTTGGGATTCAGTTCCCCGTTTTCAATTATTTGACATTTTAATAGCATACAGAAGCTAGATTGCAACGCGTTTTGTAGCTACGGAGCGCACGGACGGTTAGAAATCTATCCTTCATTTATGTTTTACAAATAACGTGACTGGCGTGTTTTTAACAAAATCAAATATGAATTCTAGATAACAACATATCCTGCAGCTACAGAGTGCATGAACAGTTAGAAATCTAGACCCTATTTTTTATTGTTGAAGTTTATGTAAATTCACTTATTAGCTAAAATCATGTAACGGGACACATCGGTCTGATATTCGATATTAGTATAAAACACCAGCTTTCGCATATATTACCATGCGTTTATGGGGTAGGACCTGCTATTCGACTCCTGTGCAGTCAAAAATATCTTCTATCTCTTTCTTACATATTGTACTAACGTTCCCAATACTAGAAGTTAAAAAATCAAAATTCTGTTTAATTAAACATTTATTTAAAATTACAATTGTTGCCCTCTGTTGCGTATGTACGCGCGACATCTGTTTAATTTCCACTGTAGTAGTGCGTAAACGCATTTATTTCTTAATTTTAAGAAAAGCCGCATCAATTTGTCTAATCTAAATCGTCCCGAGTTTCGAATTCCGTGGCGTATACGAGCTCTTTGGCACGTCACCAGGCGTAAAAATCCAATGGAGTTAGGTCTGGAGAACGCAGAGCCATGAATAAGGCCATTCCTACCAATCTACGAATTTGGGAAAGCGTCATTTAGGTACTCCCTAGCGGTTAATCGCCAATGTACCAGACAACCATCATTTTGGAAAACAACGAACCTGTCTTCATTAAAAATCAGCACCTCTTCTAACAACTCGGGTAAGTTGATCATCAAAAACTCCCAATCCCCAGGATTGAGACTGCAAAGAAAGGTGATCAGGCAAGTTATGTGGTCTGATCACATGCCTTCCAATCACTACTGCCCAAACGTTTACACTAAATCGTCTTTGGAATGACCTGTCTTTTTACACGTTTTGATCCTTTGGGGCCCTGTGGTGAAGATTATGTAAATTTAAGATTCCTTCTTTTGTGAACGTTGACTCGTCTGTCCAAAGAATACTTTTTAAAAAGTCTGGATCATCCACATCTGCATGTAATAAATGACGACAAAACTGAATACGTAGGTACGGAGGAAGAAATTAGACGAAGATGTCGCGCATGCATACACAACAGAGAGCAACATTTGTAATTTTTAAATAATGTTTAATTAAACAGAATTTAATTTTTAATTTCTAGTCTTAGGAACGTTAGTCCCATATGTAAGAAAGAGGTAAAATATGTTTTTACTGCACAGTAGTCGAATAGCAGTTCCTACCCATTAAAGAATGTACTTTATGCGAAAACGTGTTTTAAAGTAATATCGAATATCAGACAGATGTGTCCGTTACATGATTTTAGCTAATTAATGAAGTTATTAAAAGGTTTTTATGGTATATTGCACACAGTTGCAAAGAAGATAAACTACAGAACTTTTAAAAAAGAATTCGAAGATCATGATCACTTTTAGTTTTTTTTTAAAAATTGCAATTGAATTAGAGTTTTAAGTTTATGTTTACCACTTTCAAAAACTTTGCGAGTTATTAAAAAAAAAACTAGACATTCTGGCACATAATTTTTAATTAGTAAAACCATACAAAAGTGCACATTAAAGCTAAAATAAAACTTGTATACTATACCCAAAACATTTTTTAAATTTTAATGATTAATTTTCGGATTTTCAATAGGTACTTAGTAAAAAAAGATTGAAATAAAAAATACGTTTGGCCGATAATTTTTTTCTGGGACTGATGAGATAGCAAACGATCTCTCCTTTCAGCCAATTCAATTTGGCAAACGATGCGCCAAACCCTGTATATTAAACTCTTATGTGGTAAAAAATTTAGTGTTTTATTTAAATAAATTCACATTTTACAACAGAGATGAAGAACATTTAAGAGAAGGTAATATGGAAGTCTAGGCATCTACAGGGCTTATGACTGTCAATCGCTGGTTTAAGTGGCCACTTTACACACTGTGTAACATTCACCATTCTGCCTATATTTGAACATCTATATTCCTTCCTCTGTTGATGTTTGTGAAGTTAAAGAGCTGATTGAACTGTTCTTCATCTCTGTTGTAAAATGTTAATATAAACAGCTCCCCAGGGAGTTGAATCCAGTCCTTGTCTACAAAATTTGGACAAACTCAAAATATGTTGTAAATAAATTCACTTTGAGTAAAAGTGTAGTTCCAATTTAATTTTACGAATACATTAATATTTACATTCTAAATATGAAGGTTGTTTCTCGCTAGTATGCGTTAGAATGTGTTGTTGTAATTGAGTTTTACGAATACATGTATATTTACACTCTAAACATGAAAAAGGTTTTTACGAATATGAGTAAGAACGTGTCTTTTAATTGACCTTTACGAACACATGAATATTTACACTCTGAGCATAAAAACGGTTTCTCATCACTATGAATAAGAGTGTGCTTCTTCAAATCATCTTTATGAATACATGAATATTTACACTCTGAACACAAAAAGGTTTTCACACCAGCATGGTTGAGAATGTGTCTTTCAATTGACTTCTACGAATACATGAATATTTACACACTGAACATGAAAACGGTTTCTTACTATTGTGCGTTAGAATGTGTTGTTGCAATTGAGATTTACGAACACATGAATATTTACACTCCGAACATGAAAATGGTTTTCGCCAGTATGAGTGAGAATGTGCATTTTCACACGACTAATCCGTGAACATGTATATTTACACTCTGAACATGAAAAAGATTTCTTACAAGCATGAGTGAGAATGTAGGGTTTTAATTTACA
>NW_028277845.1:0-23306 GCF_059751315.1 Micrasema longulum
GAAAAGTTGGAAGTTTTTTTCAGTTATGGAATGAAAAAAATGGTTGCATTTGGGAGAAACGTATTATATTTCACCGTGACTATGTTGAAAAATAAATGCGTTATTTTGAAGCTTAAGAATTGTACTTAAACATCCTTTTTTCTCGATCATGCTATTTATTTTTCAGCGTATCCGCATATTATCTTTCAGACCTAGGTTGGGCAGAACATCTCCCATAGTTTGTTGTTAAAATTCCCAAACGGAAACTCAATACAATTCACCTATTAATCAGTGGTGATTTTATTAACAGCTAAGCTATAAAAAATATCATATATTTGTACCTACATAGGAGATACATAATATAATGTAAGTAATACATACGATAAATTGATATTTTTCTGTGGTTCTGTGTGATACAACAACTCTCATCCATGAAATCAACTCAAATGATGTAACTTTGTGATACATTATATTATATAGATATATTATCCATTACTTTAAAATATAATTTAAAAAGAAATATAAAATACCACTATGAATTCAGTCGATATAAGGTATTTAATTGAAATGTCAACTGGCCGTATTGTTCTAGTAATTACTAGTGCTAAAAACGGCCACGTGGAGTGCTATATGAAAGTAATTATGGTCTTATGTCAAAAGTACAAAATGATGTTTGAAATACTATTTTCCAAATCAAGAATTTTCAAAAATTTTGTATAATCTGCAAGTTTAATCTAGGAGAAAAAACCCGCACGGGGTTAAAACATTATAAAGAATATATATTTTTTTGGATGAAAAAATAAGCTGGAATAATCGGCTAGTTTCTTAGCTTACCGCAGGCGCTGGGCGCGCTTTATATTTTTTTTATTTATATTAGGATAAAAATACAAAAGGTGGAAATGATTTAAAATAAATGGTAACTACTTATTTGTTTTTCTGTAGAGAGAGTTACAATAAAACATTATTATGGTTAGTCTAATATAATGGTAAGCTGTGCATAATCGCTTCTATACACGGTTCGCCGCTGCTATTAATAGAATACAAAACACTCGCAAATAATATGTCTCAGATTTAATTTATTACTGCCCAACTAGAGAAACAATGTAACCAATCTATTTTTCTTTCAGAAGAAGAATGTGTAATATGTTTATGTTCTTGTTTATAAAAGGCATTTATACCGTGTACACTAATAACATTTTTAAAAAAAAGCGGAAATCAACTTTATATAGAATAGTTATAATTTGTGTAATGTGGATGGTTATTTTATTGGCGATCATTATGTCTAAACCCCCTTAGTATAAAACATGTAAGTTTTCGGTTATATACCTGTACCTTAGGGAATTAAACACCATAGTCAACATTTTGCTGTTTTGAAGTTAAAAATGCAGAAATTATCACGAAAAGCTATTTTATGCGTAAAAAAACACCAAATTACAATTTCGCTGTAAAAATGCTTATTTAAGTTAAGAATAAAAATCTGACTTCCCATTTATTTATTAATTTACTCATAAAAAGATACATATTACAAGAAAAATAATAACGTATCCCTAGCTTTATGAGGCCATGAGCTTCAATTTTCATTTTATTTTAATGCAATTAACATCAATAGTCCCCGATACACTATTAAATTATGTGTTATTACTTTAAAAAAATATTTATATTGACATTTCTTCATAGGTTGAAATAACCTCATTTGGTTCAAAAGTTATGATGTTTAGGAAATGTTTCGTTAATATGACTCCTGCGGTTTATCCTTTAAGACACAAATATGTGTTTATATTAATATATTTATTAAATTATTGTTTTATAAACAGTCGTTCAATAATATGTCATGTACGAGTAAATGAGAAAGATTCCGTGTGTAAATAAATAAATAAATACCCAGCCGTCGGAAATCCGGCTATTCGACTTAGGGGCTCGCCTTGTATCTAGTATCCGGCCAAACCACCATCCATTTCATAACTATATTTGCGTTTAAAGTATATTATTGTCAACAAAACGAAACTCGAAAAATGATTCTCACGTATTGATTTTCTTTTCGCTTTAAACAATTTGTACTTGTATTTACTTTCTTTTAAGTAGAATGATCCCCATTCGTGTACTGGTATAGAACTTGTCTCATTATTGGAAAAAAGATAAACACGGAAGTGTTTTTAATATTTTCTTTAACGAATTTTAGGAAATGAATCTTTCTGAAAATTTCGGGTTCTGTTCCCCTGAATTTCGGGTCAGCATGCTGCAGGCGGATGATACGCTGCAAAAACCTGTGATTAATTAATCAAACTCAATGCGGATACATTAGCCCCGCCCACCATAACTCCCACTCCGCTCTTCTTTCCCGGTGGCGGGGGGACAAGAATATTGCCAGGTTTTATAGAGCGAAGTGAAGGAGTATTGTGTGACGTAACATAATGCCAAAATTGTACCTTCTCCTAAGCAAAAAACATTTCTTTTGGCGCGTTAATTTAAAAATCATCCATTTTTACATTACAGTATTTCGATTTTGTCAAAAATTTTGTAGACAAAATACTGAATTTCACCCTCTAGAGTTAGCAATTAAAAAAATACATCAGGTATAGGGAGCAGTTAAAGATCTTAAAGACGTTTAACTTCACTAAAATCAACATATGGAAGAATTGAAAAAATATTAATATTCAAACAAAGGCATAATGGTGAATATTACAGCCAATTAAAGACAGGTCAAAGGCACTAGAAATGCCTGGACTTTCACTTTTCCTTCTCTAAAACGTTATCAATCTCTGTTGTGATTTATTGTTTTCAACATATTTGCAAATAACATTTTTGAGTAATTAAAATTAAAATTCAAAACATTTTGTTT
This sequence comes from Micrasema longulum, assembly GCF_059751315.1. Taxonomy (NCBI): domain Eukaryota; kingdom Metazoa; phylum Arthropoda; class Insecta; order Trichoptera; family Brachycentridae; genus Micrasema; species Micrasema longulum. The sequence continues at coordinate 2,819 of NW_028277845.1, forward strand.
CTATTTATTTATTTATTTATTTATTTATTAACGGACATTGTCCATGTATACAATTTATAAGGTTTAAATATTACAAATAAAAGAGTAGTTTAAAACATTTAAAGAAAAAAGAAAGAAGCATTGACAAACATAAGGGACATCGAGACAAGATCTGGACTATTTATTTAGTGCTCGTTTAAATCGTTGTAAACTTAAACCAAAAAAGTCCAGATCCTGTCTTGAGTTAACAATACGACAAAGGCGGGTCATTGGAGAATTTAGGCCATAGTTTGTTCTAATAACTTAATATTATTTTTTTAACCTACCACTTTCAAAGCTTCACGAGATTTTTTATCAAGGTTTATTTAGTAGTGTTACGGAATTAAACCTTCATAAAGAAGCTTATATCGCTTTGAAACTGGTAATAAAATAAATATTTAGTGGTTAGAAACAGTGTGTTTTATTTTAATTTTACAATGAATAACATTTATACGAACCCAAAGTACTATAAATATTGTTTTTAATTAAAAGTCACTCTTTTCGCACCTAATGGTAGAACCAGAATCCTGAAGAAGTGTTCTTAACTCGATGGCTATTCGCAGATAAAAATTCAGAAAAGCAGAATCAAGTAAGGATAAATGCGGCTCGTAGAATTGTGGTCGGCCTATTCACCCATCATGCTTTAGTTCTTAGGTTGGATTCCTGGAACTAAAGATGGTTTTCCACTGCTCTTTCTTTGTCCCTTTGTAGGAATTTGAAGCGTAAGACTGATCACCTTACCTATCTTTAACAAATCATCAAGATACTCTGTATTTGATTGAACAATGCAGTGCCCTATACACCAATGGGTGCGGATAAGGTTTTGATGATGATGATGGTATTTATCAAATTTCTTTCGTATCTGTTAAGATAATGGTCCCTTCAGATAAAATCCTAAACGCGTTGAATTTTAACGTTCAGATTTATTATATTCTCAAAATATCAAAAAAAAATTGCATTCAACCTACTTAAAATAAAGTAATTTTCTAAACCGATTTTTTTTCTTAATTAATACATCACGATTAAAGAACTACGTATGATCAAAATATTTAAAAAGTTGCGCTCACGAAACTAAATGCATCCACGATTTAATCAGTCCAAATTTCGTTTGATAAAGCCGTTTTTAATGGTCGGAATAACGCTTTATCAAGATGGAACCTCTCTCTTGAAGATTTTCAGGATTGATGACTATTTCTTGTCGAAAGCCTTAATACTGGGGTTGTGGGGGTAGAGGGTGGGAGTTACTGGAACTGCAGGCAACTTCAGGGTTGCAACTTGGAGAGATTAGACAAACTCGTTCTGTAGTTAAGTCGAAAGGGTTTACCAAGATTTAGTGCATTGACGGTTGGTTTGGAAATTGTCAAATAAACTGCTAATTAAATATTTTTTTATCTTAAATACATTTTTATTTATTCTTATTTCTTGTTGTGATTTTCTGTCAAGTCTAAATAGTAGTTTTTGACGTGAAGACTATTTTAAATCCCTAAAAGTCCAATCAACACAAAAAAGTTATACTCGATAATAACAAAAATAGGAGTACAGCAAAAAACAATTTATTGATATCAAATCCACATACAGCATTATTCCAAAAATCATTACCATAAAAGTGACATAAGCTGTAAAACCTACAGTGTGTTTGGAAATCTGATAAACCAACATTTTTTGAAAAAAAAAAGTATTGCCACTGGTGGACGGATATCGGAAGTCAAGAATCTGAAAATTTTGTAAAAGTAGTAAATAAAATATTATACAATTCCATTGACTAATATTTAACTTTTATCTTTTTTTTTTTACTTTCACTAACCTTTAAATTGGTATTTTTTTTTTGTATCAAAACTTTTCTTTCTCTTTTAATTTTTTTAATATTTTTGCGAAACGTATTCGATTATCAATTAAAATGTATGTTTTTATAGCTTTAGGCATGATAGTCCTTCTGGCTTGCCAAACCCTTCGTATACAAACAAATTTTGTCAAACCCATTTTTCTTTTTCAATATATGTATACATAAATCAATATATAAAAAGTGCAGACGTATTCCAGAATAGAGTTTATGTACGCCCAATAAAAGGCGTGATTCTTGAATATATTCATCAGGCCTTAAAATTAAAAACGACAGTGTTATATTTACAATAGTGTTTTATTAAAATGCAAGAAATGTTATTTATGAAAACATTTTAATTAGATGGCACTCATCAAAACGTTATTAACAATATATTGAGTTAGTCCACATGTTTGTAGACAAGAACTTGATTTTATGTCCTAGGGATTTATCAATATTGACATATTACAACAGAGATGAAGCAGTAGTCTAGAAGTGGCGAACTGTATTTTTTTACAAGTAATCTACAAAAAATATTCATCGATTTGTAACCACATATAAAGTACATAATATATAAGTAAAATAATTATAAATGGCGGTTTTTCTTTCTGTGATATTTTAAAAAACACCTCAAACAATAACTATTTTTAACTTCGCGATTTACGTACATTTATTCTACACTGTTTTAATACAACACTTGTAAAAAAAATATTATAAAGAACCACAGATATTAATACATAGACAAATATTCAGGAGATATTTATATTATTATTGAAATGTCAACACTGAGTTCTTTTTACAATGAATGATGACAAAAACTACCACTTCGAGCGCCATCTGTCCTATGTAATACATAATTATATGTCAACGGTATCCTATCGTATCGGTAATTGGAAATAATGATCGAAATACCTGTTTCCAAAGAGAGATTCTTCAAATAATATTTGTAATCTGCCAGCTTGTTTTAGTACTAAAAAACCGCCACCGGATTAAAGATGTATAATATAATATATTTTTTTGTATGGAAGAATAACCTGAGGTAAGCGGCTAGTTTCATCGTTCACTGAGAACAGGCTGGGCGCTAGGCGCATTTCAATGTTTTTTTTTGTAGGAAGATATTATAGGATGATTGCGCGTGAGTTGATTTGAGGTAAAATGAGAAAGATGGATTATTATTGAAGTTGTTTATCAAGTAGTTACACACGTGTTTCGTCCTATTATTTCGTACTGAAGGAATTTACAATACTGAGCACTGGCGAATAGCTGGTGGCTAGGCAACACTAACTGTCCAGAAGAAATGTGTCGAGTACTTCGTTGTACGGTGTTAAGTAGCCTCGTCCGGGCTGACGTTGCAGCGTACTACGCGTTGCGGGCCAAAGCAAAATTTGGACCTGCTAACCTCACGGTTGTTGATGTTTTCCCACCACAGCATAAACGTATATTTTTTTCAACTATTTTCCCATAAACAAAGTACTATGAAATATTATTATCAAAAGTCAAATATAATGGTGAGCTGTACATAATCGCTTATTTTGACGATTCGCCTCTGCAGTCTAGGTATTTACAAGGAGTATGCAGTATGACACTGCATTGATACTTGATACACTAAATGCAACGTATCTTGATCATCTGTTTCACAAAGGTAAGGTTATGAATCTTACACTTCAGCCCGTCCAGAAACAAGTAAAAGCCAAACTACCTTTCAAATGCACTGAAGTCTCCACTTGTGCGTTTCGCTAGAGAGTATAATTTAAACTTCATTCTATCGGCCCTTTCGATTGTAACAAAATGACTTTTACAGTGCGAGCTCTAAAATTAATACCTTAATCTAGTCTTTATCACTTTGTTGATATTTCTCATTGTTTATGTTCGTTTACGTACCCTACTATATTTTACAAATATATTTACAATGTCTTAATTTTGCCATTTCATAATGTTTATACTCTACTAACTTACTTACTACTATTTCGTGTACTCGAGTTTTTTAAGACATAATTGATACTTGAATAAGTGAATACATAAACACACACCCTCACGCATCAATCAACAAAATCATCAAGAGAGAGGAAATTATAAAAATTCATCATGATTTTATTTTTATCAGAATACATTATTTTATTCCTGGCCATTTTTTACAATTGAATTATCTTTATCTCTCTGATCCTCGTCTCGCCAGGGCTGCAGCGGCCCTACGAGAAGACGCACATCGATCAATGCCGGCCGCCCTCGTGCCCAGAGGGCGGCGGGCGGCGTAGGCGGCCGGCAAGGTTGAGGCGGGGGCGGGGTGGGGGACTCGGGTCTCAGGGCGGGGAGTTGCACTTATCGTTTTGTGCAGCGGTGAACAAGGGACCAGTGGCGGTCTGTGTTCATTTTCAACAAAATCCAAAAAAAAAATTTTTTACCCTTTCAGACATGAACTGAATTCCTGAGGGTTTAAAAAAAGTTTCAATTCTGCGTGTACTAAAGAAATTATTTGAAAAATTCTAGCATTTTAAATGTTTTTTTATCTTTTATACTTTTAAAATGGTTCAAACTTTTAATCAACAGATAAAATTTATTTTAAATGTCTTTTTATCTTGCAATATATGTTTATTCAATCAAATTAATTTAATTTCACTCACGGATGCTTAAAACTTTCCTTACACATGTATAAAGACGACAGGAATTCGCTCCAAAACAAACAAAATCTGTCAGAAGCCAGCTGTTAAAGCTATAATGCTGATTACCGATGTATGGAAAAAAAAGTATACCTATGTATACTCCTACTCCTATGAGTACATTCTTTCAAAAATTAACTCGCTTCTTTTGAATTTTGCTAGGAACAAGAGTAAAACAATCTTAAAATTCGTGTATATTTTAATGAACGCAAGGTCTGAAAGAGTTAATATTAGATAATCAACTAGTTATCTACTCACGGGTAAAAATCCTGGAAAAAAAATCCATTGGATAAAAGCCAGCTTTGGGATGTAGTGGATGGCGTGTTCGCCTACCATGCTTGAGATCCTGGGCTCGGTTCTTGACTTGGTGGACGTTAATGTTAGATTTGAAGATGGTTCTACTTTGCAATATTTCATTGTTTCTGGACAGGCACCGGAAACGTAATGTTGATCACCTTACCCTATTTGCAACTGTTTTTATTTCTTTTCTATTCTATAATAATAACACAGAAAACATACAGACACCCACTTCTGTTTTTGTTTCTAAATTTTCATAATCAATTGCATTGAAGTTATTTGCTTGTACTTATTTTTAGGATTCGGCCACAAAGTTGAAAAACGGATTTCCATACGTACTGATGATATTCCCTCATTTATGTAACTAAAATGATTCAGTTCCGCTGAAAATTAGATAACTAAATGATGCACCACTACCAGTGGTACATAGGGCGCGGCATGGAAGGAAAAATGATTATGATAATATTTAGTCATTCAACTGAGCGGTGCTTCTCGTACATTTTTACTCAATTTAGTTAAAACATGAAAAAAGAACTTTAAGTATAAAATTTACATTTTAGTCACTTACAACTCATTTAAAATGGAGTATTTGGGTAAAGCATAAGTGCCCAAAAATTTACTTTTAAAAAAATGTTAATCAATTTCTTTGATTCAAAGCGCTGAAAAATAATTTTTATTAAATTATGTCGTTTTCTCATCGACTAACGGATAACTTTTAGAACTGCAAAACTTGTCAGTAAGAATTTTGAATTTTAGGATTGAGCTTCAAAATTTCAATGTATGTCGACTTTTGAAACCATTTAGTTGATTTCTTTCATTTTGTTTATTACGCTAAAATTTTAAAAATAGTTTTGGAATTTTTTATTTTATGGATTTAATCGTAAGTTTTTGACTTTTGGAATTATCACTGAAGTGATTCGACTATTTTTCGAATATTTTGAGCTGTTTAAACATTAGAGTAATAAAAACTATAGCACGTAAAAATACACCATAAGTTGTTTTTTGTTTTAAAATTTTTATCTTTATGATTTTTTTACATAAAAAAAATTAAGTTCCTCTTTAGGATAACCATTCAGAGTAAGCCTGTACAGTGTTTCTGTAATCATATTTTTGTGTTCTCCTGTCACTGAAATATATTTTTCATATTTCGTTTCATCTTAATTCTCATTTTTCATTGGAATTTTTGTGTGGGTTATTTTTAAGGTAGAATAAACAAATGAATTCTCTATTATGCGCATCAAACATACGGCTTGAATGTATAAAGTTATCTATTATAATGTAGATTATCTAAAACGTACGATGTTTATTATGAATGCCTATCGACGTCAAGCAGCATGCACTAATTCCAAGTCCCGAACGGGGGTGTAAGCCTCCCTTAGGAAATTGTACGTAATACCGAACTAACAACCTTCCGCCCGGGGGGGTGGCCCCGGACATGAGGGGTGGGAAGGCTGCCGAAACGTGACCGTTTTGTGAAGGCGCGACCGTGCGCGCGTGCAACGGTCAAACTTCGAAACCCTCATGATATTATTTATTGAATTACTTCATGTAAAGCGAAGGGCTTAAAGTTAGAGCAACAAGACCTTAGATTTATATTCATTTTTTTTCAGTGGCGACACACGGCAACAATATAAATCACTCACTTAGTGATTGGCCTTTCTGCGCTCAGCGGTGTCTGGGGAACTTCATTGATATTCAAATTACAACATAGTTTTGCGCTTTAGATCCAGATCTGGAACCATGAATTTTTTACATGCGAGTTACTCTTTTTTCCCATCTTTAATATGTACAATGCTTATTATTGCTGCAAAAGATATGTCCTTTCTAACTTCTCTCTTATGTGAGGATCTTATGGAATAATCGTCTGTGGTTTTATTTTAAGAACAATATACGACAAAAACTCATTCAGAAGAAACCGGTTTATTGACATACTTAAAAGACCTTCCTTTCCACTTAGACAGTGTTCGGCATATTCTGTCATTTTTCTGTTTACTTTAAAAATAGTGAAATATCACCTTTTTTTCCTTTTTTAAAGGAATAAAGGCCTATTAAATTCCTTACGATAAAAAAATTTTTTTTTTCTAATTAATAGCAAGATAAAAAAATACTTTTCAATTAGTAATTTTGAATTCCTGCGAAAACGGTCATTCCATTGGCCTCGCCCTTTATACGTCATGATTCATGCTTATTTGTTCCAGCCTGTTAAAATTTGTGAAGAACAATATCACGAATCTTGACGTCATATTAACCAAAGCCAAACGCGTCGCGTTTTTCAACGAACGTATTTTTATTGAATTTCTTTTTTACATTTATTTATAACATTTCTTCACTATATTCAAAAATATGTATCACGTTAGTTAGCTTAATGCACATTTGTATGGCTTTGTATAGGCACTCCACTGGCTCATAAAGACAATCCAGAATAATAAAAGTAAGTATATTTTTATTAGTTTTAAAATGAACAGTAAAAAATATACATTAAGAAGGTCTGAAAACATGTAAAAAAAAATAAACTTCTTTTATTTTTTTATTGAAGATGGACACGTCAAAAGGTGGAATAATTAATAATGGTGAGCGTGCATAAGATGTTCTCATATGAATTTAGAAATGGCGAGGTTTTAAAAAGTAGTTTTTTTAATCTTAATAATTAATTAATTTTAATAAGATGAATTATTATATTTGTGTGCAAATTCAGACATGACCTTTTTCAATTCTGTGTTGGTGTACTTGTTTAAAGTTAAATTAGTATGTAAGTTCACATGTTTTGTATTCTGAAATGGATCCATTGTGTAATATGTCATAAAGTATTTTTATTAAGCTTTTCAAGTAAAATAGTACTTACTAATATATCTTGTAAGCTGTTTTTTGCAAAATCCCATTTTTTTGTTTTATAATAATCCTCCAAAGGGTTGTATTTGAATTTATTCCAGCAATACAGAAAAGTCTCCTTAAAAGACATAAAAATATTCATCTTTCAGTTGAGTTTTATTATAAGCATTCTTTAAAACCCTTCCAAATGTTCCAAACTACATCTCAATTTGTACCATCAGTAATTTCTACACGTAGCCTATCTCGAAGTGTTCCTGAAAACGCAGCTAAACTTCGATGGATGCTTTAATCGGGGTGGGTTTGTTAATTCCTGGGGGGAGGGGGTGGCTGCAGCAGGGAGGGGTGGGACAAAGTAAAGGAGAGTATTGATTTCGATTCGCTTAGGAAATTGTGCAACTACCTAACTTGAGCCGATGGCTGGCCATCGACGGCGATGGGGGTTTGGAAAAATTCCCGAAAAATAAAAGCTCGAAAATTTCAAAATTTGAAAGACAAAATCATGGTCTTACATTTTAAAAACAAAATAAATCAGAATATTCGAATTTTTTAAAAATTAAATGAAATCATTAAATAATGTACATCATATTTGAAAGAGTTCAATAATCATTTAAAATGTCAAACATAATTTAATTAAAATGAACTAAGTTTTTACTTTCTTCATCAAAATCACTTACACGAATGTCGTACGCTGATTGATTTCAGAACATGACAGTTTCTTTGTTAAGGCTTAAAAAAATGATTCTTGGGATAAGAAAAATCATGTTTTGAAACCGGTAATCACATTATATTTATTTAAGTGATTTGACGCAAAGTTAACATGGTAAAACATACAGTTAGGACTTCAAATATGATTTTAATTTAATTTGTTTAACATCGCGAAAATATCAAAAATAAATATTGTTAAACTAATTAAAAATAATAAGATACTGGAGAATGAACGTTTGACGAAATATTTTTATAAAATATAAATGTGGCAAGAATTAATGGTAACGCAGGACGAAGACGACCAAAAAAGATGTGGCATAAGACACAAATTTAGGGCACGCATGACAAGATGTATGAATGTGAACAAAGCTAGGAATGTATGTCAGGATAAACGTTTGAATTCTATCCTTTTACCTACTCCTACGGGAAATGGCGTCATGGTAGTAGAATTGATGGCAAAGAACGTTTTTTTTAAGGGATAACCCGCTAAGCCTCAATTTTAGCCAGCAAGTGGGAAGCAAATGATATGCGAGGAAGTTATGAAAATACACTACAATACCCAGACCAATCGAGAAAAAATTTTTAAGATTTTATTTTCTTGTAACTGGAAATCGAACCTGCAACGCCAATTTCACAGTTGGCCATCTAACCAACTGCGCCACGACACCTAATATGCTCTACAAAGATAGCATGTTCATAATGCGGCCTCCGTGGTGTAGTGGTCAAGACGCTTGACTCACGCACGGAAGGTTCCGGGTTCGATTCCCGGTGAGGACACAAAAATTAAAAATGTGATTTTTCTCAAGCCTGGGTGCTCTGTGATGTAATTCACCACTGTAATTAGGCCTCCTGGCCTGTTGTGGTGCAAAAAAAAAAATGTAATGTAAAATAATAGATCATTTCTTTATTTTTAAGAACATTTACAAAAATGACTAGATATAAAAAATATCTTGAACGAAGTTTTTCGCGGTGCTTCATTGTGTTTATTCCATTATTTTTAAAGTTTTAGATTTTTCAATATCCGTTCTGACGAAGATTATTTAAATTTCCAAAAGTTATTATCGCATAAAACGGAAAACGAATTTCTTCTCCAAATTGATACCAGGAGCGCATGAGAGCAAGAAGAATCTAGACTCCATAATGACTGGTGCATCCATCACTGTCCCCCCGCGGCCCCTCTCACTCGTTCCACAACCTTTCCTCTACCCAGCCATACCCCGCTTCATCCCTGGCCCTGCCAGCCGTCGGAGGATTTCCTACTAAGACGAGGAAATGAGAACATTTGGAGATACGACTCTCTTTAATCAGTTCTAATAAATAGATCTGTGAACGGATTCCGGTGTCTGGAATGCACTAGCTTTTAATAAAAACTTTTTCAGTCCAACGCTTTTTTAAATGATCGCAGTAAAAATTTGATAGTTTCATCATTTACTATAAACACGCACTGGACTACGCAGTTTTTATCAGGTCATGGTAAATTTAATAAAAAAATATTTGTTTTTAATATTGTTGACTCCCCTTCGTGCTGCTGCGGATATCTTAACCAATATTCTAAACACATCCTGTGGTCTTCACCCTTTTCTCTTCTCTATGATTACTGAATGGAGCTTCTCGCTACTATCCGTGGCTCTGTTATAGGTCCTGTTGGATATACAAGTTTGGTGGCTTCCAAAAAGAATTTCAAGGCTTTTAAAAAGTTTTGTAATAATTTCGGCGAATTGATCAAGTCAAATCAATTTAACTCCAGTCAGTGAAGAATTCACATCCCTCTTTTCTCAATCCAATGAAGTATTGTTACATATAATGTACTTCTGGATTACTTTCTTTCAGCACAAAGATGGTAAGGCTACCAGATTTCAGAGAGCTCCTTCGGGCAGCTTTTTTCGTTTGACAACTTGCAAATTTTCCAACAAAAATTGTATGAGGGCACCGCCAAGGAGACTTATGTCCTCAGATGCGGTGTGCGGTATATGATGTGCAAGCTGTATAAACACGTCCAATTTAAGAGGTTCATATCAAAAACAACCCATATGTTTTAAAGATTTGCGGTGTTACGGGAAATTTAAGGAATAAGTATTTGAGCATTGGTTTTTCTGTCACTTTCTCGCAGATGCCTCCCTGATATTGTGCAAAAAAAACAACTGTACATCGGACTGATTGTACCAAACTAAAACTGACAAAACTGAGCTTTCGTGGTCCCGTTTTCTGCACCTAAAAACTAAACAGATTTTTCTTTTGAGAAAGAATTTAAAATTATATTTTGCTGTGTCGGTATTTTTTTTTCATTTTTCATAATTATTAATCGCATTTGTGTGCTGTACGTTCGAAGACGGTAGATAAAATTGGGTGTTTTTTCGGGTTATTGGATGGTCTTACCTTCCATAAAAAACTAAGTTATTCTTCTTTTATTGTGCGTTTCATAATGTAAATAATATAGGCATACATAATTTAAACAAAACTTAAATACGCAGTATTTTAAACTGTCTAAATATTTTGTTATTTTTCTCTGTATTATTAGTCTTCTTTGTATATTCTCACGTTTAAAAATATTTTAAAAAGTATATGGTTAAGTGTCATCGGCACGGGTAACCCTAGTAAGGTCAGTTTATTTTTATTTTAAATCATTGTTTATAATGTAAAAAAAGAAAAAGAAAAAAAAACATAAGTAAAAAGATATGCTTATATCTATATTGCCTGAAAAAACATTTTTATAGTGCCATAATTTAAGGAGAAAATGTAGGAATACGTTTTTATCAAGAAAAATCAGACCGCGTTTCCTCTTAACATTACACATTACCTCTGTTATTCCAAAACTTTATTTTTATCTTCCGTCATTTTGTTAGGAATGATAAAGTTACGTGTTTTTTGTTTACATTTTTTCCAGATTTTAAACTGGTTAGACTTATTTGTATTCTTTTTTTTGTATTTTGTTTTTATTATTATTTTTTCAAATGCGTAAGCCGTTGAAAAGAAAGCAGAATTAAAGAAATGCAAAAAAGCTCACCGTTTCTAAATATAATTGGACAATTATTTATACCTAGTTCTAAATAATTTTTTTCTAGTTTCATTAAAAAATAGAAAATAGACTGTTCTATAAAATATCCAAAAAAACTATTTTTTTTTATATTAGGGCTTTCTACCAAAATGTGATAACATTGGCTACAAACAAGTTACGGGGATTTATAAATTATAATAAACATAATAACAACACAAACAGAAAGGAATAATACAATAAACATAAACAATAGACAACAAAAATATATATTTAAGAATAACATGAAATGATAATCGTAATAATAAACATATAACTAGAATTCCAACATAAATTGAAACAGGCACTAACAGAAAAAACCTACAAAAAATCTGATATTGCCTATTTAACAGTAAAGAGATATGTTCTAACCGTAAAATACATTTAGGTAGATAAAACTTAATGACTAGAAAAATAACAAATAAAGCAATAATTTGAACATATCATTTAAACGAAACAAATAATACATTTCATAACAAGGAACAAATTAAACACAAAAAATATATCAACAGAGTTGATCAAACTGATCGGGCTCTAAAGAAAAACGTCTGCTGAAAATCGAAAAAAAATTGAGAACGTGGTTTTTTATATTATTATTTTTTTCTTTTTTATTCGGACATTTTTTTTCGATGTACATGGGAATATATATTTATTTATTTTTCCGTAGTAATAAGAGTTTTTATATGTTATGGAATTTAAGAGATAAGATTATGTATATATATATAAATATATATATATATATATATATATGAGAACTTAACTATAAGCACCTGCTGACAAACTGCATGTTATGCAGTTCAGTATGACTTTATCATTTATATTTTAATTTTTGTATTTTTTTGATAAATAAAAATAAATAAAATAAGAAATTTAGAATACATTAATTGGAAAAGTTATAAAAAACATAAGTAAAATATCAAGTAAATTTTTCCTCTCAGTCATTAATGGACGTACAAAATCACGTGATTTAGATCTCCAATGCCCCCACATTCTCGGGCATTGGAGTCTTAATTTTAAATTTTAAGCAAAGGGTATAGAGTGCAACAGTGGTCAGACCTTATACGGCAAAAAGTTACATTCCTAGATCTATTAAATTTTCCTAGTAAACGCATTAATAATACCGTATTTAAGCTTTGTTCTATTCTTGTTTGTTTTAAAAAAGGAGAGAAATACTTTAGTTCTCGTTATTTACTCAAATATTTTTCAAATCATTTCCTTTAAGTCGTAGAAGCTTAGGAATGTTTTTAAAATAATCGTTAAGGCTTTAAAAATGCACGAAAAATGAGTAAATCATGCGATTTTGCCATTTTAAAACGTTGTTTTTCCAAATCTCGCAAAGAAAATAAGAAAACGTACATTTGATAAAAATAAAAAATTAAGTATTTTTGACAAAAAGTATACTTCAAAGTTTTATGCATGTAACTAAAATATAATTACTTTTCGACCGGCAGATTACACCTTTTAAAATTAAGACCAAATTTTGTTACATCGATTCTAATTTAATATGAAAGTGTACTTTGTTTTAATAATTTAAAGACAATAAATTGAACATTTAAAAAGCAGCGGTTAAATCTTAAATTTTTGGTTTTGAAAAGAAGTACAAGCATTTTTAATTGCATATTTTTGCCACTTTTTTTTAATTCTATGTAAAATTATACCTTCGATAATCATTTTAAAAAAATAGTAAAATATTTTAATTGAAAACTTTATTTTTGGAATCATATTTTTTTTTTAAATTAAGAAGAAAATTTTTGTTGCACATATTAAATTTCTTGAGTTTCTTTTGAATAACTTTTTTATGTTCATTATGGCCATTATTCGGCCGGTAGTGGACGTTGAATCTGTGCTTTGCATTTTGATTAGGTTTTTTAAATCTTTATGTATAGAAACTCGTATGTTTTATTTTTCTTGCGACACAAAATACATCAGCTTCAAAATCGTGTTGTTTTTTCTAGTGGTTTGTGTGTTCATGAGACATCTATTGATTTAATGTAGATACAAAAGAAAATTAAGTTTCACTCTTACAAAGATTTCTACAATATGTTATGTAAACAAAAAATTGGCAAAAACTTATGTTTTAATAAACACAATATAAGGAATAAGTATATACTTACAACTCCAAGGTAAACTTGTTGATATTCTCTATCTCTGGTTTTAATCATCGGAATAGGTTAGTGATATTCAGTTCTTTCAGAATTGAGAAACTATTTCATATTTAGCCTATCCGATAATCTGATTATTTTTGTTTTGAATTGAACTTTGACAAGTGTTTCAGATGATTTGTTGCCAGACTATTAAATTTAAAATATACTAACTGGGCTTTTTTAATTGACTTAGTACCTGCTTAGGACTATTTGAAATGCAGAATTACAGAGTAATATTTATTTGAAAGATTGGTTTTCTGTATTAATACTTGAGGAATAAATAATTGTATTGTAAAAAGTATATTTTTTATATCATACGAAAAAATACAATTTTGGAAATAGATATTGTTACGCAGTAGCTATCAAATGTGGTATTTACAGATTTTATTTACGAAATACTCACGCGACAATTAATTATATCTCTTTTCTTCATTTTTTGCCTTTTGGCAAATGAAATATGAAGAATACATAAAAAATCGGCCAACGTAGGATGTTAATGGATATTTATTTCACTTGTTTTGTTTTAAAATTGTATATTTGGGAGGGTAATCGTAGAATTTGAATAACAGACTACAGCCTTAAACGCTCTTTTCATGTTGTATTAATTGCTATTTTTTAACATTCATAAAAATGAAATATTTGAATAAATCATTATCATCATCATAATTTACTTTTTCGCAGAGGTGCATAAAGCACTCCATTGGTATCTTAATTTAATCAAACCCAGGCGAACACGCCAACCATTTTCCAACCCGGCGGACTTATCGATAATCGTTTTTTTTATTCAGGATTTTTATAGGAGTCAAAAGCTGTTGTCTAAAGTTCTGGTTTCACGAACAGAACTGTATTCCTTTTCCGTCTGGACGCAAAGTAAATCATAAAATAGTTTATTTAAAAAAACAATAACGCCGTTTTAATTGTTATGCTGATTGCTTTTCTTAAAGCGTTTTTATTAATATATTTTAAAGCATTGCGTTTACAAAAAAACTCTGACGTGAGTGGTAACCCAGTTAATTATCAATATACACGCGGCTTTGAAAAAAAAATCTCGTGGCTATCAGAAATCCAAGCGCCACCCAACATACGCTATTTTGCATGTCAATAGCACATTATAAACTTACCTACCCTAATATGGGAGCATTGTCCTGTGATACGGTGGTCAACCTAATTTGTCTACCTTATAGCTGTGTGAATATTGTATGGAAATAACAGTAATCTAGTATTCTGTACTTTGTGACCTTTTGACATTGTAATAAAACTGAGTATTTAAAAATAATTGGTGTACTTAGTAAATCATAAATGAAATTGAATATTATTTTATATGTTAACATAAGTTTTATAATTATAATCTATACTAGGCATTTTAAGAAAAAAATCACAATTACATTGCAAAAATAATATTAACACAATGTGAACATTAAAAAAATATTTTCATATAATCAATAATTATATTATATTGCAAGATCAACCTTCTATAAAATGCAAAAACTTCTGTGCAACCGAGATCTGAGACTAAGTACAAGATGGAGAGCAATAAAAGCTTATGTATTGCCAGTGTTGCTGTATGGAGTGGAGTGGAGGGTTGGACTTTTAAAGTTTCAACGATGAACAAAATTGAGGCTTTCAAACTTTGAATGTGTAGAAAAACGCTTCAAATCTCATGGACTAGTCGTGTCTTCAATGAAGCTGTTTGAAGCATTATAAACAAAGAGAGGGAGTTACTGACCATTATCAAAAGAAGAAAAGCCTCATACTTTGGTCACATATTCCGCAGTGAGAAGTATGCCCTTCTTCAACTTATTATAGAAAAAAAAAAGAGGGCAGGCAGGGTATGGGACGGAAAAGAGCATCATGTCTCAGAAACCTTAGACAGTGGTTCAGTGTGCCGAATGCAGCAGCGCTGATTAGACTGACCCAGGATCGTGATGAATTCAGGAAGATGATCGCCAACATCCGGCAAGAGTGGCAAAAGAAAAAGAATAAGAATCATTGAGTAAAATGTGCTATATTTATTTCTTAATTTTAGTTTTTTGTTGCATCTATATATGTAGGTAAACCCATACCTAATAGTGAAGTTATATCGGTATGGTGTGATATCCGTAGGGTATCGCACCCGCAGGCAATACAGCAGAGAGCGACAGCAAGGAGATCCACGGTCACTAGCTCAAATTTTTAAATATTCACCCGAATGACAACAGACCACCCCGCAATCACCGCTTACCACACCTTCCGCAAGTACATAGACACATATACATATCTGCAGTAAAAAAAACATAAATAATACACCATGTTTCAAGGGCATTGTGCCTTGTCCAAAAGCCACATCGCTACAGCTCTTAAGAACCTCTGTATTTGTTTTTTTTTCTAATTGATGAAGAATGTTCATTAAATAATTTTATTTTACTACAGTAGTGGTAGCGCTGGGTGGATGTACTCCTTAGTTTGGGAATAATGAGTGATTTGTTTGTGTTAGCTCTAGTGTGGTGTGAATGGTCTGTATATTTCTGCGTGTGCATGGTTTTGTGTATAAATTCAAGTATACATTTAATGAACAGTTGATTAAAAGTTAAGACAGGAAATTCTGAAAACAATTAACTTGATGAATAACGATGGGTTTTTTTGTTGATTACTCTAATTATAGTTTTTTGTGATTTCATGATGGGTTCTAGGTTAGATTTTGCCGCAGCGATCCAGCCAATTTTGCCACATGATAACGGGAGCTTCCAAAAATCTGTCTGAAAAGATGTCTGACAGTTTAGTAGAATTTAAACAATAATATTAAATATAAAACGTAGTTCTTACAAAATATATAGAGAATATTTTTGAGAAGCGAATGGGAAAGTATTGCACGATATTCCTTTAACTTTGGCTAGTTTGAGCGATTATTTTACATACTATGTATGCATTATTGGTCATTTAATAATGTTTTTAAAAAAAATATTTTATCAAGTAAATATCCAGTACATGTAATAAATTAATAGTACACAAATAAAACTAATTTCTAATGCGCAATAAACTATATTTTGGTTAAGTGCAATGTGATTTGTACAGTAAGAAAGTATAACATTTTCCATATTTTGTAAATTAATATTATTTTTTTTTAAATAGTAATAAATAATAATAAAGAAAAAAATTGTTGAATAATAATAAAAAAGCTGTTGAAAAAATAATTAAAAAACGATGACTGAAGTTTCCCTTTCAGTTTTTTTTCAAACAGACACTTGTATATATATTTATACATGTGTAAGTATATAAATATATACATGTGGGGACCAGAGAGTGAGAGACGAGGATGTGTTGATGTCTATGGCCGCAGTGCCCAATGGACATATATAAGGGCACGTAACACGTCACTTGACCTTCTATGTCTTCACTAGTATTCAAATTCACTTTAAAGAATTCTTCGTTTAATCTCTGTATTTTCGTGTGTAATAAACCAAAAATTGTACGTAACTTAATTTTTTTAATTAATTTCATACGAAAATACGGAGATAAACAAAGAATACTTTAAAGTGAATTTATATACTGGTCAAGACAGAGAAGAGCGAGTAACGTGTTACGCACCCTTATAAAAGTCCATTGGGCACTGCGGCCATAGACAACAACACATTTTCGTCTCTCACTCTCTGGTCCCCACATATATATAAGTATAAGTATTTGTTCAAAGAAAATGAAACAAGAACTTTAGACATCGCATCGTTTTTTATTATTTTATTTATTATTAATCAATTTTATTGTTTTTTTTTTACAAAAAAAAAATATTTGCGTCACGGACTTGACTGAGCTGTGAGTCTGAGACACTAGCCACGGGATGACAACTCAATTTAATTGTTCGATTCAATTTATTTAATGTTTTTAATTATTATTAATTTCCGAAAAATGGATAATGTTATGCTTTTTAAATGTACAAATCACATTGCATATAGGTATGTACATTATGGAAACAAAAAAAAACAAAAAACAGTTTATTTAAATACAGACATAAAATAACAAATTAAATTAATCAAAAATTTTACTGAAAGTTGTATCAAAACATGTTTTAAAACATTAAAATTAATTGTTATTTACATTTACATTAAAAAAATTAAAAATTGAATCCGTTTTCTGTTTTTTGCGTCGTACTTTTCTTCGGAACGCAATACGAGGGTGTAGTTTGAGGTTAGTTTTCTCTCTTTATTTACCATCCCCTCGGCCGGAATAAGAGCGCCCCTAACCTACCCCAAGGGTAGAGTGGTGGGAGCGGTTCGCCCCCAACTTAGGGGAAACTGGGTCACGACGTGACATACATATTTTATATTTCACTTTTGGGACGGGACAGATGATGTCAAGTCACACTGACAGCGGTGTAGAGTAGGTCAGGGTAGTGGTATATTAAAAACAATACATTAATTTATTAATTTATTCTTCTTCGTCGTATGTTGTCACTCTACGATAGAGGTTGGACATTATCATATCAATTTTTATTTTGTCGGTAGTCGTTTTGAACAATGGTGTGGAGCTAGAACTCTAATTAGTTTTTAAGTAAGTGGATATGTCGTCTTTCCGCACAGCGTTTCAATTCCGTCTTTCATTGCAATTTTTATTACCTTATACTTGTTTTTTATTTTTTACTATCATATCAAATTGCACTGTAGTATTGGCAAATACGCAATTTATAGATACATATTTTTATTTCTTATTTTTTCGTGATAATATATGCTTGCTTGTTTATTAATTTAACTTAAAAATGTCTTTCTTGCTTACCGTAACACTTTATTTATTGTTTGCCTTACAGAATTTATTTCATAAGCTTATATCTTTGCATTTTTTGTTTATATGCTTACTGTTTTTTTTTTGCACCTTTGTTATTATTGTTTTTTTTTTTACTTTGTAAAACTTTTTATCATATCTTTTTTAACTAATTTCACAATTTTTTTCTGTATATTCTGTTTATTATTTAGTATGTAAGCATGTATTTCATTTGTATTTTTTGTAAATGCCTTTTGGGCGTTAATGAACAAAAATAAATAAATAAATGAGTCAGAACATTACATATTTTTTCTCCTGCATTTCAATCAAATTTTTGGTTTTGTCTGTTGTGTGAATAATCATTACTTTTGTAAAATTAACCAAGAATTAATTATTATTTACAGAGACTTCTTTGTCTATTTATTTGACTCGATCGGAAAAAGGAGGGATGATTTTCTAATAATTATTTGCATCTCTTTTTCTCTACAAAAAGCGTGAAATTTTATTAGAATACGCGAATTTTTGCTTCATTTTTACGGTTTATTTCATTACTCGTATTATTATTTATTTATTTATTATATATACGGCGTAAGCCAATTTCAACAGTTACATAAAGAAATATAAATTCAAGAAACTAAACAAAAAGAACATAAAACTCTTTAGCAAAGACAAACAAGGGCAAAACAATAATTGTATACAATATATTCATAAAAACGAAATACCTAAGACTCCGAGCTAAACCATGCCAATCCAACTTCATCCCACACTGTTTAGTCGCGAAGAAATCTACGAAAAGCCAGAAGATCTATCCCAAAGAATACTTACTTTGAATACCTTGTTTCCGATTACAGTGTAAATCAGTTAATTTATAAGTTTTTTCTTTTTATATTTCCATTACTGTAGCTCGAAAAGTACCAATCTAGTTAAGTGATCAGTGACAGTGTTCGTAAAACTTGGTTTACTTTCAAACCACCATAATAAGTTATTTTAACCACTTAGAATATCTGCTGATTTATGGTTATGGTGATTTTTGAAGGGCTAGCAAAGTGATTTTGATGTTTATTCTTTTTGGTCTCATTTTGATTCAAAATATTGTAAAGAAAAATATTTTATTTACAAATTTCCGATAAATAAATAGAAAAATCATTTACAAGTCTATAATAATAAATTGATTTATTGTGTTTTAGTAATAGTTGATACTTTTCGGATAATAGAATATACAAATTGCGAATTTTAAATGCGTAATATGGCTAGCCACATTGCACTAAACGAGCATGTTTTTCTATTCATATGCTTTATACCCGTACATGCCTTTTGATTGTGCATGCTTTTGAAATAACTTAGCGTTAAGTTCATTAACCATCTTATTATATTTTATGTAATTTGTAAAATTCACATAATTTAAATTTACATATAAAATAAATACAGCACAATATCAATCTAATTGTCTTCTTTGTTTATTCTCAAATGTAAAAACATTTCAAAAAAGTATCTTGTTAAGTGACCTCGGCACGGGTAATCCAGTGAGGTCACATTATTTTTATTATTTTTCACAGTTTGTAAGAGTAAATTATGAATAAATAAATAAAATAAATTACAAATAATTTTTACAAATTTTAAAAATGACAACAGAACCCACTAATTAAAAATTTCAACAAATAACCAATGTTTACAGTATGAAATAGAAAATAATAAAAGCAACTTCTAATTCTGTAAAAGTTAAAATATTATTGTATAACCTTGACACAGTTTATGCCCATTTAGAAATTAAAAAATCAAAAGTTCTTTTTTTTAAAGGAAAACCCCGCTAAGCCTCTATTTTGAGACTTGTCAGCAGATGCGATAGAGGGGATATAGAAGGAGGTAATGAAAAATACACAACATTCAGACCAATAGAGAGAGAAAAATTCTTGGATTTTTTAGGTAACTGACGGCAATCGAACCCGCGACGCCAGTTCACAGTTGGACGTCTAACCAGCTGCACCACGGCGCAGTTATTTGAAATAAATATTTAAATATTGTCTAAAAAAAATTTGTTTAACAGATTGTTAAATTAAATATTTGAATTGGACGTAATCCATTTGAACAAGTGATAATGTCTTTTAGGACTAGTAGGCACACCAGAAGATTTATTTTGCAAATATTCACATGAATCAATTTAGCACTTTCAACTTTTGTACGATATTTTTTTTAGTATTTCAAGAGATTGTAAAATTTATCATATATGTCATTCGATTATGCGAAAGGGAATTTTGCGTGA